>NC_080386.1:94536987-94836987 GCF_014773155.1 Arachis stenosperma | reverse complement strand
GTAGAACTAATTCAATTTATATGACTGAGAATAAGAATGGCATGCGACTTGGCAATCTGTCTCAGAGTAGACACTAATGCTCCCTTTTCTCCCTCCATGTGGGTAGCATATTCTTCTCCATTAGAGAGAAATCTGCAAAGGTTGTGTGATATTATCAATGAAAGCTCTTAATTTGTTATGCCTACAAAGGAGATAAGTGTCATATAAAATACAAAGAATATTAAATATTGTATAATATATCCCAAGAGACATTAGTGTATATATTTACAAATAAAACAAAATTGTATGTAACATTACCTAATATCATGTTACCTTAAACTACGTCCTGAATAGCACCTCAGAAAGGCAGAGTGGGAAAATCTGATAACAACACTGAATAAGAAATTAGTCAATAAGCACAAAACACAAACGATAAGAACTCTAAAATCACTATCTTTACACGTGGAAGAGATATGATATCTAGACTCTAGTCAATTATTATTATAGAGCAATGCTAGGGGCCAGCAACTTTTGTGATTGGTAGCCAGCAAATAGCCATCAATGATAATTTAATAGTGTGAGATTAGTGTGAGATTTCATTCAATGACTCAAATTTCTCTGCTGGTTACATGTTGGCCAAAATTCAACAAAACTGCTGGCCCCTAGACTTTTCCATATTGAAAGTGTTCTGCATAGGTAGATGAAGGTCTAAGTTACTTTGATTCCAAACTTCAAAAGTAGAGAAATTACAAGGCATAAAGAGTAACAACATGCCAACACCCTTTAAAGTAGAGAACAAAATTTCGTTTAATGAATTGGGATTCCAAGTTTTGTCACGCCGGCACCATAGTACTAATGAAATTTAATACATTATTTTTGTTCCTTTATAGTACCATTATCAATGAAACAAAGCTTCAATCAGATTCTCTCCAATTTTTATCCACCATTTGGAAGTTGAAGGACTTGAGCATTTATACCAAATGCAAATTTTCATTTATCTTCTCCACAAGAGATTGTTGACAGGTGTGGCTAGAGCTAGATGCATATTGCATAGCATATAAATTGTTGGCAAGTCATAAGAAAAAATGTAAAAATTGAATTTTATTTTATTTTATTGATCAAACTTCACCATTTAATCTGATTATTAACTAAACTAGGAATCAATTTCGTAACAATATACTATAATGAGATGAGTTATGCTACGTATACACTAAAATCAGTTACCAAAGTTAGTTATCAGTATAAAAGACATGTTAGAAATATAAATACACATTAAAAATAAATTAAATTACATATGTATTTATATACAAATACATTGGTGGCTGATTTTAATGGCCGATTTTAGTATACACATCATATTTTTGGAATGAGATCAGCTATAAATTGTGCTCAAATTATGATGATAGATTAACATAACATTGATGAAGGGAACCAATGTCATCATGGTCATGGACATAAGGGAGACTAATCAATAATCATAGTCATGTAGTGCTTCTCCTATTCCTGTTTGATTTGACGGGCAATTTGAGTACAAGAGCATATAGAACTCCAAGAAATCATGATTGTTTATGCTCATGGGTCATGGAATCTCAATCTCTTTGCTTCTTCTCCTATAATACCCCCTTTATGGGCTTCTTAGGCCCACATGTTGAAAATAGAAAAGGAAAATTTCATTCCATTTCCACCACTACCTTTGGATTTCAACCAAGTAATGAGAATTGTGGATATACTGTGAAGATTGAAATTGACATTACGTCAATGCTTTATTTTTCCCTTTTTTTCTTAAAAAAAAAAGGACCTCATAGACCATTGTCTCTTTTAACACCTGTTTGATGATGGGTGCATGGCTACTAATCCACGATACATCTTTTGTTTCATGCCTCCTCTTTTAAATTATTATTCCATTATTTGCATCTTGGTTTGAGTTGGGAAGTAGAAGATTATGCTAATTAACAATATGGAAGGAATCCCACTGAAGCACACAATTTGAACAACCACGGAAGCATTAATTTTGTCAACTATAGTAAGAGAGTGACATGCAACAAGCGAGGCAACATTTGTTTGTATGTGCGAAATTGAGTGCAATGTTGGCGAGAATCAAACCCCCTTTTCTCCTTTTCTTTTTTTAAGTTGCAATCGGCACTAATTCAATTTGCGTATTTGGAACATGGCAACACTCATAATTACTGATAACAAGTTTTTTTTTTTTTTTTTTTGGATTTTGCTCTGATATAAATTGATATAAATTTCTACGCATGTAAAAATGTGTTAAACAAGAGAAACAGCTTCAGCACGAGTTTTAGCTGGCCTAAATTTAATGGTTTAATAAAATTGGTTTTTCTGCATTTTAGGCCAAAAAGACATTATTTGTTTTGGTCCAACCAATAAAATACAATGATGTGGTTCCTGTGAAGGAGAGCAACAATTTGAGCGAGTTAAATAGCAAAATAGAACAAGAAGATCAAGAATCAAGAGTGCATTAGTCAGTTTTCTGTTGTAGCAGTTGTTAGAGTTAGAGTCATTGACCAATTCTAGCTAAGTGCACTCACGTATAAATAGGTCACTCTGTCTAATTAATAGCTAGCTGCTTTTTTTGTCTTTTGCATTATCAGTTTGTTTCTTTCTTTTGCAAGTAATAGTGCTCTCTAGTTCTTTTTTACTTCAACTGTCTCTGTTTTCATTCTTTCTTTCACTCTTGGTTAGTTTCTGCTTCTTGCCATTGAAGGCATTGTATGAGAAAGCTTTCATGGTACCAAGAGTTATTGGGTTTTGATCTATGGCTTCCACACCTGAAATTTCTGGTGACTTCACCACCAACACCACCACAAATTCTTCTTCTGTTATTGATTCTCTTCCAACCAATTTCTTCAACAAAAAATTCTTTAATCCAATCAGTGAGAAATTATGTGAGAACAATTACAAAACATGGTAACAAGTATTATTTGCCATTAGAGGGTAAGATCTTGAGGTTCATCTTTATCAAAATTGTGTTCCTCCACAATTTGATTCTACTGCAAATCAACAAGTTGGGATAGAGTCTCAACTATATAAGCAATGGAGACAATCTTAGTTCATGAATGTTAGCTTCCATGGATTTTGAATTCAAGAATAAAATAATGAAAAAAATTATAGGAAATAATGATAATTGTGAACAATAAATTAAAAAAAGAAAATTTTCATACAATTGCCTATTAGGTTTAATTGGGTACTTTTATGGACAACACAAATAACGTTAATTTCTAGATATTGTTGATATCAAATAAACTCACTCTAATTATATTTCCTAAATTATTTATAAAAGAAATATAACTCTTTGAAATAATATTTTTAGGGCAAAAGTTCTAACTTTACAATCTAGGAAGTAATCGTAACATAATTAATCTCTATGTTAACCCTGACAATAAAGATGTGAACTTAAGATTCCTAAAACTGTTGTCTGACACTAGCTAATCTTGTCCTCAATATTAAATGGTGTGATGAGATGAGCAATTATTTATTTTATAAAATGATTTTTATGATTCATAAAAAATTAAATAAAAAAAATTAAGAAATACATTTGAAATAAGAAATTAGATTAAGAAATCCGAATAAAAAGAATATACTCAATTAAAAATTTGAGATTAGTTCTAAAAAATTGAATTTAGATCCTCTAAATTTTAAATTTTTACTTTAGAGTTCTAAGTGAAATTTAAAATTTAGAAGATCCAAATTCTGAAAAATTAGAAGAGAATGAATTTTAAGAGTGTAACAAAGAAGGAGAAAGTAAAAGTAATTGTTTAGTCTAACTTAAATAATTTTTGTTAATTAAATTATTTGTATAAAATAAACCAATTTTTTATCAAATCAAATTATAATACATGTCAACAATTCAAAAATACTTCATATGAAGTTGATTACAGGTAAGTTTTCACCTTCTTATTTTCTTTTCATATCTCTTTACTCTCTCATTCTGTATAAAGAGTATCTCTGTGATTCCAATCCAATCCTCTAAGCTAGCTTGTCATTTTCATAATATAATTTTATAGACGAAAGGAAATAAATTTTTCTTTTTTTTGTCATTTAAACATTGTAATTTTGATGCTAGATTAGTAAGCTGAAGAATTGTTGCATGTCATTTTGAATTTGATATTTGGTTGTTGCATTGCGTAATTTGCTTCGAAAACCTTTAATTTGGTAAATGAGACTGATGTTGAATTTTATTTTTGACACTTAACTAGTGTTGTGTTGTTCTATTCCAACGTGGAGAAGGTGCATTCTGCTGTTATGTTCAATATTATTATCTTTAGAGTTAGATAAATGCAATCTCTTTTAATAGATTTATGTATTCGTCTTCATTAGGGTTGCAAAAAAATATACAAGTCAACTTGGACCGATTAAATACAATAATTAAATATTATTGCAATAAGTGAAAAAGTAGCTGGAAATCGGCAAAACATATAACAAGATCATTGCAACACAGAAGAGTTTGTCTTGTTTCACTTGGACAATTCCTGAGAGAAGGTGGTAGCCAAAGATGAAATGGTTGAGGGTGAGATAGCACTTGAGCCGCCAAGGTACCATTTTTTGATGGTCTCCACCACATTGGCATTCTCTACCACAAACTTTGAATCTTCCTTCCCCTCCAAAGACACCACAATCTGCATTAACAACCATACCATTAACTAAAATTAAATATATACTGCCATGCTGAAACTCAACTAGCAAGCCAATTATCTTTGGCTATCATCGGCCAATTTTTTTTATTTCTAAATTATAAATTCTAAATCTTAAATTCTGTACTCTAAATTTTTTTTTTTTTGGTCATATTCGCAGAGAGCAAAAGTAACGGAAATGCAAGGTACCTCAGCAGTTGGAGAGTTAGCTGGGAAATGATATGTGATGACTGAATTCTTCTTGAAGTACTTAGATTGGAAGAACTCAACAATCTTTTCCAATTCAGCTTCTTCTTCATCCTCGTATTTGTCATCAGCAGCCAAACGGTCCCTCACAGCAGTCTCAATCTGAACCCCATACTGTGCTCCCTTGATCTCTTTGATCACCACAAGCCTAATCACCTTCTCCACTGGAGCTGCAATCACACCATCAAAGAATTCTTCTTTCTCTTCAAGCTCCTTTGGGGGTGTACCCTTCCACTGTGTTAAGTGGTTCACTATTTCAGGGTCCAAATAGACCCCGATTGTGTAGAACTTCACTTGGAGGAAGTGGATCTCCATGTCCTTGATTCCTGAGTCATCATCCATCATACAACAAAATCAATAAGTTGATTAATATTAAAGTCAACGGAAGCAGAGTATACCTACCATGACCAAGAAGAGACAGGGGCTTGGTAGTAGTGATCGTGCAAGGATAGGAGATTTCATCAACCATTACCGTTTCACTTGCCACTGAAATTCAATCCCAAAAAATAATTAATTCACAAAACATAACATACAAAAATAAAATCAATAAACAACACTGAAATTGAAGAGAGTTGTGGTCTTACTAGTGTAGGAAAGGATGATGATGAATTGTGGGAAGCAATGGAAGAAGGATAGCAGAACGGGTATATAACGGTGTGGTAGTTTTAGAGCCTTTGATTTAAGACCGAAAAGTCGAAAACTAAGGTGGTAGGTAGACTTTGTAGTTCATGCACTTGTGACTGTTCAAATCACTCAACTTCTACCATCCTAATTAATTCAATGTTGCATGCACACTTTCACACTTTCTAACCTCTTTTTTTCCTTCACAAAAAATAGATGATATGATCTTTCTATTTACTTATTTAGTAATTTACCCGAAGATAAATGTAAAATTTAATTGTTACTAAGATTTTAATAGTGTAAAAAATAAGATTAAGAATTAAGTGACGTATAGATGATTAGATGGGGAGGTGTTAGGGGTCAATTTTCATGCCTTTGACTATTTTGAAAACTTTCAGGTTACAGCCAACCGTCCGGACTGGGGTTGGTGGCACGAGCCTCACCACTCAATCTACCTAATCATCATACATCACCTTCAACATCGTAGCCTGCTGCCTCCTTTTTATAACAAAAATGCTCCATATAAAAATAAAATAAAAAATAAAACGATGATACTTACGTGATTAAATTATTTTAATAACTAAGTTCAATCAAATTAATTCAATAGCTTAAAATGGTTAATCAATGAGTAATAACTTAAATGACATAATTTTCCCATACTCAATTAAAAGGTTGCGGATTCGAGTCTTCTATCTTTTGGTAAAAAAAAAATTTAAAATGAATAACCGAAAATTTTAATTGAAAAAGAAAGAGATGCACAAGAAGAATAAAAAAAACTGAGTTAAATTTACTACAAAAGTAATTTATTTATTTAGTATTTTTTAAATAAAAAATTAACTACTAAAATTATTATTGCATATTTGTATATATTATATATTTATTCTATTTTAAATTAATATCTCTTTTTATTGTTTTACAAATTAAATTTTATTTTCTAATTTAAGAAGTGATGAATTATTTTTTCTTTATTATACTCTCTATTATTATTATTATTATTATTATTATTATTATTAAATAAAAAACAGTTAACAAAATAAAAAATTAATAAAAAGAGAAAATAGCATTTGAGATATTGTTGTATTTTTCTTTTGACTACGTATATTTTTAACAAAATTTAATGGTTGTTCTAATATTTATGCACCGCTAAAAAACACAATTAATTTTAAATGGATAGAATATACTTTTAATCTTATTAATAAAATAAGAGTTAATTAATAGTCAAATTCGTTCTTGAAAGATCACTTATTTTTTAAATTAGTCTTCAAATTGTTGTAAAATAAATAAGGAAGAGGTAATAAATATAAAATAAGAAAATGTAAATAAAAGACTCTAATATTGATATTTGCCAATATAATTATCTCACTATAGTAATAAAAGTAATTAATATATTTACTAGTATTATATATGTAGTAACTTATATTCAAAAGAGAAGAAAGAGAGTTTGTATGAGAGAGAAGAATATTTCTATTTTATTACTTGTGTGTCATATGCTTCATATCATACTCCTATTTATAGGCACATAAAAGCTGTGCTTTCAAATGTAATTAAATATGGTCTTCTTTTGATAAAATCAAATTCTATATCGAAAAGGTTGGCCGCCCAAAATTGTGAAGGAAGTCACAATTCATTAAATGGGCATCCACCCATGCTTATCACAACATTCCTCCTTGGATGACCATTTAGGATTATTGCCTCGTTAAAACTTTACTAAAGAAAAACCCAATGAAAAAAACCTTAGTGAAAGAAAAATAGTACAATATCCTTTAGCGATGTGAACTGCCTCATTAAAAACCTTGTCAAGAAAAAACCTAATGGAAAAAAACCTGACCAAAGAAAAAAGAGTACAGTCTCCCCCTCTTGTCGACATCATTTAATGTCTCGAAATCGGCACATCCCAATCTCATGTACCAATCTTTCAAAGGAGGATTTTGGGAGTGACTTTGTGAATAAATCTGCCAGATTGTCACTTGAGTAGATCTGTTGGATATCAATTGTCCATTGATTATGAAGATCATGAGTGAAGAAGAATTTGGGAGAAATATGCTTTGTTCTATCACCTTTGATGTATCCGTCTTTAAGTTGAGCAATGCATGTTGTATTATCTTCAACCAGGATAGTTGGAGCTATCTTATGATCAATCAGTCCACATGATGACAGAATATATTGGATCAAACTCCTGAGCCAAAAATACTCGCGACTAGCTTCATGTATCACTAGTATTTCAGCATGATTAGAGGAGGTTGCTGCTATCGTCTGTTTCGTGGACCTCCATGATATAGCTGTACCACCATATGTGAACAGATATCCTGTTTGAGATCTCCCTTTATGTGGATCAGACAAGTATCCATCATCTGCATAGTCAACTAGTTGTAACTTGGATCCATGTGGATAAAATAATCCCATATTAACCATTCCATGAAGATATTGAAAAATTTGATTGATTCCATTCCAATGTCTTCTGGTTGGAGAGGAACTATATCTTGCTAGTAAATTTACAGCAAATGATATATCGGGTCGTGTATTATTAGCAAGATACATTAGTGCTCCAATGGCACTAAGATATGGTATTTCAGGACCAAGGATATCTTTATTTTCTTCTTTAGGACGGAATTGATCCTTTTCCACATCCAAAGATCTTACAATCATTGGAGTACTTAATGGATGCGACTTATCCATATAAAATCTCTTCAAGATCTTTTATGTGTCAGTTGTTTGATGAATAAAGATCTCATTTTTTTGTATGCTCGATCTGTAGGCCGAGACAAAATTTAGTCTTTCCAAGATCTTTCATCTAAAACTCTTCTTTTAGAGTTTTTATAATTGTTGGAATCTCTTCAAGAGTTCCAATGATATTTAAAAAATCAACGTACATAGCAATTACAATGAATCCAGATGCAGTTTTCTTTATGAAAACACATGGACAGATATCATCATTCTTGAATCCATTTTTGGGCAAATACTTAGTGATGCATGGAAACTTGTCTCTCAACAAATTTTCATTCGGCAAGTATACCGAATTATCGTCAAGTAAAACTCACTATAGAGTGAGGTCGAATCCCACAAGGATTGATTGGTCAAGCAACTTTAGTTAGAAGAATATGCTAGTTGAGCTAAACAGGATTGAGGTTAAGATGCAGAAATTTAAATGATTGGAAAGTAAATAGCAGAAATTAAAGTGCAGAATCTTAAATGGGGAATTGGGGTAATGCTCATAAAAGTAAATGGCAGAAATTAAAGAGAATGGATAAGATCAGAAATGGGGAGATCATTGGGTTTAGGAGATGTTGCAATTCTCCGGATCAAGTTCATTCTCATCTCTTCCTCAATCAATGCATTCATTGATCTCCTTGGCAATCTTAAGTGATTGGATTCCAATTCCTTGGTAATCCAATCTCTCAAATCTTGATCAATAGCCAATTCCTTGGTCAATTGCTCATGAGAAGAGATGAAGTATGGTCACTGATTATACCACATGCATTCCCAAATCAAGTATTGGTAGGATTATAGTCACATATCCATCCAAACCCAAATTGGTCCAACATGAGAAAGCATTTCTAGCATGATCTCTTCATTCCTCTTCCAAGGTTCCGAAGAGATCCAATTATGGAGAGTTTCTTCTCCAAGACAACTAACCAATTGAATTAAGATTGAAAGCTTTCTAGTAAAATCAAGAGAAAAGATAGAAGAAGAAGAATGAAAACTAATATTGATCCATCAAATTACAGCAGAGCTCCCTAACCCAATGAAAGGGGTTTAGTTGTTCATAGCTCTAGGAATCAAAATTGGCAGAAAAGAAGAATCCATGCTAGAAGTACAGAAAAGTAAATATGCAGAGAGTAGTTCCCAAAAGTCCAAAAGCTCCTAGCTAGTTCAAAACTACTCCTATATATACTACTCTTCATGATCTTTTAGTGAGTTCTTCAAGTCTTAGATGTGGACTTTGGACCTTGAGTTGAAGCAATTCTCATCTTTAGTGGGCCCAGCTTGCAGAGAAATTTGAATTAGGCTTGGGCATTTAGTGAGATTAACGTGGAATACACTTCTGGGTGCGAGAACGTTAGTGGCATTCACCTTTTCCACTAACGTTCCACCCTTATATGCCCACGTTATTCTCAACGTTAGAAGTCTTAACGTGACTTCTAACGTTCCTTCTCAATTCTTGGCCAACGTTAATGGGACTCACTTTTTCCATTAACGTTGGCTTGTGCCCCTTTTCGCAAACGTTAATGGGAATCACTTTTCCCATTAACGTTGCTTGCCTCTTACCCCCTACGTTAGGTCTCACGTTAGCTTAGCTAACGTAGCTCTTAACGTGGGCATCTATCACCTTCGAGAGCGTTAGTGACAGTCACCTTTGTCACTAACGCTCCAATTGCCTTAAGCCCCAACGTTAGAACCCACGTTAACTAAGTTAATGTGGCTCTTAACGTAGTAATGAAGCCATCTCCCAACGTTAGTGACAAAAGTGAGTGTCACTAACGTTGGCTCTTTGAACCCCACTCCACGTTAACTTTCACGTTAACAATCTTAACGTGAGAGTTAACGTAGGCAATGCTAATGATCCAACATTAGTGACAAAAGTGAATGTCACTAACGTTGGCATTGTTGATCCTCTTCCACGTTAGAGTTCACGTTAACTTAGTTAACGTGACTCTTAACGTGGGGCATTGCCTAGTTTCCCAACGTTAGTGGTGTTCACTTTTACCACTAACGTTGAGGAGAAACGTTATTGGAGTTCACGTTTCTCATTAACGTGGAGTCCTCTTTTTCTTCTACGTTAAGTACCACGTTAACTTATTTAACGTGGCTCTTAACGTAGGCTATGAATGGCTTCGCAGGCGTTATTGGTGATCACTTTTCTCATTAACGTTGCAAGCTTTTTGCCATCTCATGTTAGTAGTCACGTTAACTAAGTTAACGTGAATGCTAACGTGATTCTTCCATGCTTCATTTGTCCTGAAATTAAGCAATTAAAGTGCATCAAAGCTCTAGCCAAAGTCATGAGATTATGCATCATTAAATTATCATGCAATTCTGGCAAAAATCTCATGAAATCATGCAAAATTCACAATAGTTGCTTAAATGAAGGTGTAAGTGTATTTTCACCCAAAACTTGCCTTGTTTACTAGAAAAATGCATGAAACTACCCTAAAACAGTAAAGAAAAGGTCAGTGAAACTGGCCTAGATGCCCTGGCATCACAATACCAAACTTAAAGCTTGCTTGTCCCTAAGCAAGTACTGAAGCATAAGAAAAATGAAATGAAAGAACAAGAAGATAAGATGGAAGTAGCATTCATGGTTCATGGAGTTTCATGCATAGCAACTTAGGTTCTTTCCTTTTAGGTTTCAAGCCTTTATCAAATCCCTAGTCACTCTCTTGATTGCATCCCTTGAGGCTTCTTTCTTATTGATCCTTCTTTTTTTTTCTTTTCAAAGTTTTTTTTTTTTGCTAGGTGCTTTGTAAGAGGGCGAATTTTTATGATAAGCTTTCAGCCAACACTCCCAAACCAGTTGGTTTTAAGGTGCTAGGTGTTAAGACACCCCTAAGGACTTACTCCCTCAAGTCTCTTTCCCTCATACATACACACCACATGCACATGATTTGTTATTCTTTCTTTCTTGAGACCTTGGTGTCCAGCACCTCTTTGGGTTACTAAGTGCTCTGTAACAAGGGTTACTCTTGATAGTGGACTTTCAGCTGATAATCCCGGATTAGTTAATCCAAGTTACCAAGTGATAAGGCACCCCTAAGAGCTTATTCATCCAAGTATATCCCTTGTACATAAACACCACAGACACATGCCTCAGTTTCGAAACCCTTGGTGCCTAGCATTGTTTCTTATTGTGTTCCCTTTCTTATTTTCACTTGTATTGCTCTTCTTTTTTTCTTTTCTTGCTGGGATCTTATTGTTTAGCTATCCTCAAATAATGTGTCTCAAACATAGGACTTAGGATGGATAGTTACTTTCTTTCCTTTCTTGGTGAACCAACTTAGCTTACTAATCATCCTACCACAAACATTCAGAATGCACTTTACAAAATAACTCCACTCTCATTCTTTTCATAACATTTTCTTTTTGATTAACTTAAAGAGACAAGCATACAAGTAAGAAAGGTGCAAGTGAACATTCAAGACATTAGGCTCAATAACATAAACAAGGAGAATTGAAGACAGAATTGAAAATGTTCCAACTAACGAGCAACTATTAATCAAAGGTGTATTTGGACTTCCAATTTTAACATTCTCAGCACATGGAATTAAGTAACAATACAACCTTCGGGTGATGGTTTCTAGTTGTCCTCCTCTTTGTCATCATCCATAGTCTTTGCTACTTTACTTCCTTGGATGAAGGTGCACCATTTCCTCATAAGGTTCCTGCAAAGTTATTGGAAGTTGCTTGCTCCCGAAGCACTTGAGAAATAGTTAGCTTGCATGTATGCTTGTGAACTTCTGAACTGAAATTGGTGTGTGAACACCAAACTTAGTTCCTTGCCCAGTACAAAAGTTTGCATACATGCAGAGAACCTCATATCATGTTGTTAACAAAACAATTCTTAACTGGAGACTAAACTACAGCTAAGTGGTTCCCTTGATCGGTTGGAGCTAGCAATGTGTTTTGGGGGTGTAGTGTGATTCTAACTAATATCTTTGGTGGGACACCAAACTTAGAATTACACTTTCACTCTTGGATTGTTTTGGTGTGGAACACCAAACTTAGCTCCTCGCAATACAGGGGAAACAACTTGTGATCTTTATTGAAATGAAGATGAAAAGGAAACTACCTCAGGTTGGGTTGCCTCCCAACAGAGCGCTCTTTTAGCGTCGCTAGCTCGACGATTCCTCCATTACTTGAGATGATACTTTACTCTGGGGTTTTCCCCCATGTTGCCCATATAATGCTTCAGCCTTTGTCTGTTCACAGTGAAAGTCCTCTATGAACTTTCATCCATGATTTCTATGTGTCCATATGGCGAGACTTTTGTGACAAGAAAAGGTCCGGACCACCTTGATTTGAGTTTTCCTGGGAACAGTCTCAATTTGGAATTGTAGAGGAGTACTTGTTGCCCCTTTTCGAAACTCCTGGGTGCAATATGCAGATCATGTCTTCTCTTCGCCTTTTCTTTATAAATCTTGGCATTTTCGTAGGTTTGCGATCTAAATTCCTCCATCTCTTGCAGCTGCAAGATCCTCTTTGCACCAGCAGCAATGCTGTCAAAATTTAGTATCTTGAGAGCCCAGAGAGCTTTGTGTTCCAGTTCCAGTGGTAAATTCGACCAATCCTTTCTTGATGCACCCACAGTCTTTTCCAAAATCTTTTTTAGCTCTCTGTTGGATATCTCAATTTGCCCACTTGTTTAGGGATGATAAGGTGTGGCAACTTTGTGTTTTACCCCGTATCGTAGGAGGAGCGCTTCTAGTGGTCTGTTACAAAAATGGCTCCCTCCATCACTGATGAGTGCTCGGGGGACTCCAAAACGGCTAAAGATATTCTTCCTGAGGAAGTTCATGACCATCTTGTTATCATTCGTTGGAGTTGCAATAGCCTCTACCCACTTGAAAACGTAGTCCACTGCTACCAAGATGTACTTGTTTGAATATGAGGTTGGGAATGGTCCCATGAAATCGATTCCCCACACATCAAACAGTTCCAGTTCCAAGATGAAATTTTGTGGCATCTCATTTCTTTTGGGCAAGTTTCCAGATCTTTGGCATTCATTGTAGCTCTTTACTAGTTCTTTGGCATCCTTAAAAAGGGTAGGCCAAAAGAATCTGCTTTGTAACACTTTTGCTGCAGTTCTGTCCCCTTCAAAATGGCCTCCATAGCATGAGCTGTGGTAATTCCATAGGACCTCTCGTCCTTCTTCTTCCGAGACACATCTTCTAAGGATTCTATCTGAACACTTCTTGAAGAGATATGGCTCATCCCAGACAAAATATTTTGTATCATTTATGAGCTTTCTTTTTTGATGTTTATTGATCCCTAGAGGTAGGGCCCCGGTTGCCTTAAAGTTGGCAATGTCTGCAAACCATGGTGTTTTGTGAATTGTCATCAAGTGCTCATCAGGGAAGAGCTCGTTCACACTTGTATCATGTGTTCCACCTTCCTCATGACGGATTCTGGATAAGTGATCTGCTACCTTGTTCTCCACTCCTTTCTTGTCTCTGATTTCAATATTGAATTCCTGCAACAATAAGATCCATCTTATTAGTCTTGGTTTTGATTCTTGCTTGGAAAAAAAATATTTAAGTTCTGTATGATCTGTGAAAACAATCACTTTAGCACCAATGAGATATGATCTGAACTTATCACATGCAAAAACTATTGCTAGCAACTTTTTTTTAGTAGTGGTATAGTTTCTTTGAGCATCATTGAGGACTTTGCTAGCATAGTATATCACATGTACTAAGTTATCTTTCCTCTGCCCTAACACGGCCCCAAGTGCAAAATCAGATGCATCACACATCAATTCAAAGGGTAAGTTCCAATCAGGTGGGGAAATGATAGGAGCAGAGGACAATTTCTTTTTCAAGTTTTCAAATGCTAGCATGCATTTCTCATCAAAATTAAATGGTGTATCAGACATTAGGAGATTGCTTAAGGGCTTGGCTATCTTTGAAAAATCTTTAATAAACCTTCTATAAAAGCCAGCATGCCCCCAAAAAGCTCCTAATTGCCTTGACATCACTGGGTGGAGGTAACTTTTCAATTAGCTCCACCTTAGCTCTGTCTACCTCAATGCCTTGATTAGAAACTTTATGGCCAAGAACTATTCCCTCTGTCACCATGAAGTGACATTTTTCCCAGTTCAAGACTAAGTTGGTTTCTTGACATCTTTTCAATACCAAGGCAAGATGGGTTAGGCAATTAGGGAAGGAATCTCCAAATACTGAGAAGTCATCCATGAAAACTTCAATGAACTTCTCTATCATATCTGAAAAGATGGAGAGCATGCAGCGTTGGAATGTTGCGAGTGCATTACATAGCCCGAATGGCATGCGCCTATAGGCAAACACTCCATATGGGCAAGTGAATGATGTCTTCTCTTGGTCTCTTGGATCAACCACTATTTGGTTATATCCTGAATAACCATCTAGAAAACAATAATATGCATGTCCCGCAAGTCTTTCCAACATTTGATCCATGAAGGGAAGTGGGAAATGATCTTTTCTTGTGGCCTCATTAAGCTTCCTGTAGTCAATACACATTCTCCAGCCTGTAATGGTTCTTGTAGGGATTAGCTCATTCCTTTCGTTGGGCACCACAGTGATTCCTCCCTTCTTGGGAACCACCTGAACTGGACTGACCCATTGGCTGTCTGAGATTGGATAGATTACTCCTCCCTGCCACAACTTCATGACTTCTTTCTGCACTACTTCTTTTATTGCTGGATTTAACCTTCTTTGGGGCTGAATGGAAGGTTTGGCACCTTCTTCTAGGAGTATCTTATGCATGCATATGGCTGAACTGATTCCCTTCAAGTCAGCAAGTGTCCATCCAATGGCATCCTTATGCCTTTGTGAGACTTGAAGCAACTCTTCCTCTTGTTCTTGGCTGAGAGCTGAATTTATGATTACTGGATAGCTTTTATTTTCTCCTAAGTATGCATACTTGGGAGTGGTTGGCAGTGCTTTAAGCTCCAATTTGGGTGCTTCTTTTCTTTCTTCCTTTTCTTCTAGCCCACCTTGAACATGTATTTCAGCGGCTGCAGCTTCTTTGCTTGTTGCTAACTCCTCTTCTGTTGATGCTTCAAGCTCTTCTTCAAGAGTTTCTTGTACCAAAGCTTCTACTGAGTCTAACCTCATACATTCTCCCAATGAGTCATGTGGGTACCTCATGGCCTTAAACACATTGAATGTCATTTTCTCCGCATGTAATCTGAGGACAAGTTCACCCTTTTGGACATCAATAATGGCTCTGGCAGTGGCTAAAAATGGCCTCCCCAGGATGATGGAGGTCTTAGCTCCTTCCTTCATGTTTAGTACTACGAAATCTGCTGGGAAAATGAAGTCCCCCACCTTCACCAACAAGTCTTCTACTACCCCATAAGGAAATTTGAATGACCTGTTTGCTAGTTGTAGGGCCATTCTTGTTGGTTTGGCTTCTTCAATTTTCATCTTTTTCATCATTGCTAGAGACATTAGATTTATGCTGGCTCCTAGATCACATAAAGCCTTTTCCACCGTGATTTCTCCAATGATACAAGGGATTTGGAAACTCCCAGGATCCTTCAATTTTTGAGGCAATTTGTGTTGGATGATGGCGCTGCATTCTTCTGTAAGTACCACAGTCTCATTGTTCTTCCAACTTCTCTTTTTGGTCATCAACTCCTTCAAGAACTTGGCATAGAGTGGCATTTGCTCGATTGCTTCAGTAAAGGGTATGTTTATTTGTAATTTCTTGAAGATCTCCAAGAATCTTGAGAATTGGTTGTCCTCTCCCTTCTTCTTTAATTGCAGCTGCTGTGGGTATGGGGCCTTTGAGAGGTATGGATTGGGCACTTCTCTTTCTTGATGTGACTTGGGGATTGAGGTGTGAGCTTCCTCATGTCCCTTGTTTTTTCATCCAGTTCCTTCTCTGGTGGTTTCTTCTGGGTCTCCTTTAATTCCTTCCCACTCCTGAGGGTGATGGCCTGACATTCTTCCCTTGGTATTGAGTTAATATTGTTGCAATTATTGTGCCCAGGGGTTTGCTTGAATAAGAATTTAATCTGTGTTTCCAGTTTCTTGATGGCAGCATTTTGATTCTGCATGTTAGATTGCGCTTCTTCCCGGAAAGCTTTACTATCTTGAATTTCTTTGCATAGAATTTTGAGTAGAGCCTCAATCTTTGAAAGCCTATCATCTGTGGATGATGGTGGGTTGAGATTGGGTGGTTGAGAAGGTTGGTTAGATGGATGTTGGTAATATCTCTGTGAAGTGTTTTGATGAGTGGCATTGTTGTTGGAGTTGAAGTTGGAACGTCTCTGATTTTGTCCTTGGTCTTGTTGGTTTCCCCATCCAAAGTTGGGGTGATTTCTCCATCCAGAGTTGTAGGTTTTAGAGTATGGATCATGGACTTGTCTAGGTGAATTTCCCACATAGTTGGCTTGCTCTCAGTCACCTTCTTCTCCTATGTTTACTCCTTCATGAGTTGGTGATGAGGTGATGGCTGCTGCAACTTGGTTCTCTTCTACCTTCTTGGTAAGATCTGCTAGTTGCTTGGTGATCATCTTATTTTGGGCTAATAGTGCATCCATGTGGTTCAGCTCCATTACTCCCTTAGTGTTACTTCTTTCAGAGGCATAGAAGTAGTCATTCTCAGCAACTGTTTCAATGACATCTATGGCTTCTTCAATGGTTTTCTTCTTGTTTAAAGAACCTCCTGATAAATGATCTACAGCCTTCTTTGACTCATAGGAAAGACCTTCATAGAAGATGTGAAGTTGAACCCACTCATTAAACATCTCTGGTGGGCATCTTCTTGTCAAGTCTTTGAATCTCTCCCATGCTTCATAAAGTGTCTCACCATCTTGTTGTCTGAAAGTCTGCACCTCAGTTCTTAGTCTATTGATCCTTTGAGGAGGATAAAATCTTGCTAAAAACTTGTTCACCACTTCTTCCCAATTAGTCAAGCTTTCCTTTGGGAAGGATTCAAGCCATTTGGATGCCTTGTCCCTGAGTGAAAAAGGGAACAAGAGCAGCCTATAGACATCCGGGTGGACTCTATTGGACTTCACTGTGTCACAAATTCTCAAAAAGGTGGTCAAGTGTTGATTAGGGTCTTCTTGAGCACCTCCTCCAAATGAACAATTATTCTGCACAAGGGTGATGAGCTGAGGTTTTAGCTCGAAATTATTGGCATGTATAGTGGGCTTCTGAATGCTGCTTCCACAGTTTCCTGGATTAGGATTGATATAGGATCCTAAGACCCTCCTTTCATGCCCAGCCCAGTTTGTATGGCCTTCTATGGCATGATTATGAGCTTCTTCTTCATGATTGTTCTCCAAATTCTCTTCTATGTTGGGTTCAAAGTACTCTTCCACTTCCTCAGCACCAATAATTCTTTTTCCTCTTGCCTTCCTTTTTCGTCTCCAAAGGGTTCTCTTAGGTTATGAATCAAAGGATGTTGAAACTCCTTCTCTTCTCCCTGTCATACAACAAACAGAATGCACAACAGGAGATATAGTGAAGACTATTTTTGTTAGAATGATTGTTAGTGTGAGTGATGCAATTTATCAAACAGTTAGTGGGTTAGTGAGCTGAATTATGATAAACTAAGAAAAAGAGAACAGAAAATAGAGAGGGTAAAGGGGATAAGGAAGAAATTAAAAAAAAAACTAAGGTAAATTAACTGAATACAGAAAAGAATAACGAAAAATAAAAAAGAATGCTCAATCTAGTGATCTTCTAGCTTAATCATTGTTGATTCAAAATGAATCCCCGGCAACGGTGCCATAAACTTGATGCATGGAAACTTGTCTCTCAACAAATTTTCCTTCGGCAAGTATACCGAATTATCATCAAGTAAAACTCACTATAGAGTGAGGTCGAATCCCACAAGGATTGATTGGTCAAGCAACTTTAGTTAGAAGAATATGCTAGTTGAGCAAAACAGGATTGAGGTTAAGATGCAGAAATTTAAATGACTGGAAAGTAAATAGCAGAAATTAAAGTGCAGAATCTTAAATGGGGAATTGGGGTAATGCTCATAAAAGTAAAGGGCAGAAATTAAAGAGAATGGGTAAGATCAGAAATGGGGAGATCATTGGGTTTAAGAGATATTGTAATTCTCCGGATCAAGTTCATTCTCATCTTTTCCTCAATCAATGCATTCATTGATATCCTTGGCAATCTTAAGTGATTGGATTCCAATTCCTTGGTAATCCAATCTCTCAAATCTTGATCAATAGCCAATTCCTTGGTCAATTGCTCATGAGAAGAGATGAAGTATGGTCACTGATTATACCACATGCATTCTCAAATCAAGTATTGGTAGGATTATAGTCACATATCCATCCAAACCCAAATTGGTCCAACATGAGAAAGCATTTCTAGCATGATCTCTTCATTCTTCTTCCAAGGTTCCGAAGAGATCCAATTATGGAGAGTTTCTTTTCCAAGACAACTAACCAATTGAATTAAGATTAAAAGCTTTCTAGTAAAATCAAGAGAAAAGATAGAAGAAGAAGAATGAAAACTAATATTGATCCATCAAATTACAGCAGAGCTCCCTAACCCAATGAAAGGGGTTTAGTTGTTCATAGCTCTAGGAATCAAAATTGGCAGAAAAGAAGAATCCATGCTAGAAGTACAGAAAAGTAAATATGCAAAGAGTAGTTCCCAAAAGTCCAAAAGCTCCTAGCTAGTTCAAAACTACTCCTATATATACTACTCTTCATGATCTTCTAGTGAGTTCTTCAAGTCTTGGATGTGGGCTTTGGACCTTGAGTTGAAGCAATTCTCATCTTTAGTGGGCCCAGCTTACAGAGAAATATGAATTAGGCTTGGGCATTTAGTGAGATTAACGTGGAATACACTTCTGGGTGCGAGAACGTTAGTGGCATTCACCTTTTCCACTAACGTTCCACCCTTATATGCCCATGTTATTCTCAACGTTAGAAGTCTTAACGTGACTTCTAACGTACCTTCTCAATTCTTGGCCAACGTTAATGGGACTCACTTTTCCCATTAACGTTGGCTTGTGCTCCATTTCGCAAACGTTAATAGGAATCACTTTTCCCATTAACGTTGCTTGCCTCTTGCCCCCTACGTTAGGTCTCACGTTAGCTTAGCTAACGTAGCTCTTAACGTGGGCATCTATCACCTTCGAGAGCGTTAGTGACACTCACCTTTGTCACTAACGCTCCAATTGCCTTAAGCCGCTACGTTAGAACCCACGTTAATGTGGCTCTTAACGTAGTAATAAAGCCATCTCCCAACGTTAGTGACAAAAGTGAGTGTCACTAACGTTGGCTCTTTGAACCCCACTCCACGTTAACTTTCACGTTAACAATCTTAACGTGAGAGTTAACGTAGGCAATGCTAATGATCCAACGTTAGTGACCAAAGTGAATGTCACTAACGTTGGCATTGTTGATCCTCTTCCACGTTAGAGTTCACGTTAACTTAGTTAACGTGACTCTTAACGTGGGGCATTGCCTAGTTTCCCAACGTTAGTGGTGTTCACTTTTACCACTAACGTTGGGGAGAAACGTTATTGGAGTTCATGTTTCTCATTAACGTGGAGTCCTCTTTTTCTTCTACGTTAAGTACAACGTTAACTTATTTAACATGGCTCTTAACGTAGGCTATGAATGGCTTCGCAGGCATTATTGGTGATTACTTTTCTCATTAACGTTGCAAGCTTTTTGCCATCCCACGTTAGTAGTCACGTTAACTAAGTTAACGTGAATGCTAACGTGATTCTTCCATGCTTCATTTGTCCTGAAATCAAGCAATTAAAGTGCATCAAAGCTCTAGCCAAAGTCATGAGATTATGCATCATTAAATTATCATGCAATTCTGGCAAAAATCTCATGAAATCATGCAAAATTCACAATAATTGCTTAAATGAAGGTGTAAGTGTATTTTCACCCAAAACTTGCCTTGTTTACTAG
Source organism: Arachis stenosperma (assembly GCF_014773155.1). Lineage (NCBI taxonomy): Eukaryota > Viridiplantae > Streptophyta > Magnoliopsida > Fabales > Fabaceae > Arachis > Arachis stenosperma. The sequence goes on along the minus strand of NC_080386.1, from coordinate 94,816,890 downwards.
GAAAATGCATGAAACTACCCTAAAACAGTAAAGAAAAAGTCAATGAAACTAGCCTAGATGCCCTAGCATCACATAGTAAGACGATTATACCACATTCGTCCAGATTGCTTCAGACCATATAGAAATCTTTGTAATTTGACTGAGTATAACCCTTGTGAATATTCATTGGATGGTTTAGACATCTTTAGTCCTTCAGGGACTTTCATATAGATATTCCGATCTAATGAGCCGTATAAATAGGGTGTTACCACATCCATTAAATGCATATGCAGTTTATGATATGCAGATGAACTTACTAAATAACGCAATGTTATCGCATCCAATACAGGGGAATACGTTTCTTCATAATCTATACCGAGCCTTTGTGAAAAACCTTGTGCCACAAGTCGGGCTTTGTAGCGCACAACTTCATTTTTCTCATTTTGTTTTCTCACAAATACCCATCATTATCCAACAGGTTTTACATCTTCTGGTGTACGGACTACAGGTCCAAAGACTTCACGTTTTGCAAGTCAGTCTAGTTCAGCCTTCATGGTTTCTTCCCATTTCGGCCAATCCTTTCTTTGTCGATATTTTTTGGCTGATCTTGGCTCAAGATCTTTACTTTCATGCATGATATTTAATGCCACATTATATGCAAATATTTCATTGACAATTGTCTTATTTCGGTCCCATTTCTCTCCTGTAAAGACATAATTTATTGAGATCTCATTATTTTCACAATTTTTAGGTACCTGAACGTCTTCTGGCGATAGCGACAGTGAGAAGCGGAGAGGAATTTGAGAAGCGAGACCGAGCAATGAAAGGAGCCTGAAGTAAAGCTCCTAAGACTAGAGTCCATTCTCCGAGGTCGAAACTCTCGCAGTGACCGGGAAGACTCTCCCTTGGGAGGAGAAGACCCGTTCAGTGAGGACATAATGAGGGCAAAAGTTCCAAGAAATTTCAAAAGCCCTGACATGGACCTTTATGATGGAACTACTGACCCAAAGCATCACTTAAGCAATTTTAAAGTCGGATGCATTTGGCCGACGCTTCTGATGCTACTCGTTACAAGGCTTTCCCAACGACCTTGACAAATGCAGCGATGAAGTAGTTCGATAGTCTTCCCCCAAGGTCAGTCACCAGCTTCGACGACCTCTCGCAAAAGTTCCTGATGCGATTCTCCATCCAGAAGGACAAAGTGAAGCATGCACCAAGTCTCCTGGGGGTAAAATAGGAGATCGGAGAACCTTTGAGAGACTACATGGAAAGGTTCAACAAAGCGTGTTTAGAAATCCAAGACCTGCCCACGGAGGCAGTGATTATGGGTCTAGTAAATGGGCTCCAAGAAAGTCCCTTCTCCCAGTCCATCTCGAAAAGGCACCCGACTTCATTAAGTGATGTACAGGAAAGAGTCGAGAAGTACATCAACATGGAAGAAAATGTCAGGCTGAGAGAACCAAGCTGGTGACCTGGGCGGGCACTCTCACTCGTTAAAAGAGAAAGAGAGAGAACCCAAGAAAAATGAAGAAGTTGGCCCTGAAAGGCCCAGGAGATATCACTCCTATAATCCTCTACAAGTTTCCTTAGTTGATGTTTACAAGGAAATTTGTCATACTGAAAGACTACCTCCCCTCAGGCCCATCGAAAACAAAAAGGGGGAAAGTCGTAGCGACTACTGTGAGTACCATAAACTATATGGTCACTCAACAAATGATTGTTACGACCTAAAAAATGTGATAGAAAAGCTGGCCAGAGAAGGTCGGCTTGATAGATATTTCATGGAAAGGTCGGACCATCATGGCAAAAGGAAGCGAGATGACGAAGACTGAAGAGATCCTCCACCACAGACCCCGGAAAAACATATACACATGATCTCAGGAAGGTTTGCTGGAGGTGGCCTCATAAAGTCATCTCACAATAGGCACTGGAAGAAAGTCTACCAGGTTGGAGGCGAAGTTCCCGACATCCCGACCATCTCTTTCACTAAAGAAGATGGGCAAGGCATCATTCCTAGACATGACAATCCGGTGGTGATCACTATTGCCAATGCCTATCTACACAGAACCCTGGTAGATCAGAGGAGCTCGGCCGATATCCTATTCAAGACAGCGTTTGATAAGATAGACCTGGATGAAAAGGAATTAAGAGCTTATCCTGATACCTTATATGGGCTGGTGGATACACCAATAAAGCCTCTGGGGTTCATACCCCTACACACAACTTTTGAAAAAAGGGAAAAGTCCAAAACTCTGAGCATCGACTTTATAGTCGTCGATGTGGGTTCAGCCTACAACGCTCTAATAGGCAGAACAACCCTAAATCAGCTCGGAGTAGTGGTGTCCACCCCCTACTTTTGTGTAAAATTCCCAACACTAGAGGAAATTGTAACCGTTAGGGAAGATCAGAAGTTGACAAGAAAATGCTATAATGAAAGCCTGAACCTGAGAGGAAAAGGTAAGGATGTGCACACAATTGAGCTCAGAGGGATCAGAGCTAAAGAAGAGTTGCGACCCCAATCCGGGAGAAAAATTGAAGAGGTACATGTTTGAGAAGAAGAAGGAAAAAACACCAACATAGGAGCTAACTTGAAAGAAGATTTGAAGTAGAAGCTTACAAGGCTCCTACAAGAGAATTCTGACCTCTTCGCCTGGAAAGCCTCCAACATGCTAAGGATAGATCCCAAACTCATGTCACATAAACTATCAGTATACCCAGGATCACGACCTGTTCAACAAAGAAGACGAAAGCCCGAACCTGAACGGGCCCAAGTGATGCAAGAGTAAGTACAAGCCCTCCTAGAAGCCTGCTTCATCAAAGAGGTTAAATATCCGGCATGGATGGCAAATGTGGTGCTGGTCAAAAAGCAAAACGGCAAGTGGAGGATGTGCGTCGATTGCACCAACCTGAACAAGGTGTGTCCTAAAGACCCATATCCACTTCCAAACATTGATACCTTAGTAGACTCCAGCTCGGGGTATCAATACCTATCGTTCATGGATGCATATTCGGGATATAATCAAATTCCGATATACAAGCCGGATCAAGAAAAAACATCTTTCATCACGCCAAGAGCAAACTATTGCTATGTGGTCATGCCTTTTGGGTTAAAAAATGTAGGAGCCACATATCAAGCGCTGATGAATAAGGTGTTTGCACCTCACCTTGGGAGTCTAATGGAAGTCTATATAGACGACATGTTAGTAAAAACCAAGGATGAGGCTGACCTCTTAACTGACCTCTCGCAAGTCCTCAACACCATTAGGATGCATGGGATGAGATTCATTCCCGCAAAGTGCACTTTTGCGGTGGAGACAGAAATTTTTTTAGGATTTATGCTAACATAAAGGGGGATTGAAACCAACCCCGAAAAGTGAAAAGCAGTCCTAGAAATGAAAAGCCCGACTTGCTTAAGGGAAGTCCAGCAGTTGAATGGTCAACTTGCAGCCCTTTCCAGGTTCTTGGCAAGATCAGCGTTAAAAATCCCTCTAACTCTTCTCCCTACTAAGAAAAGGATGGCAGCTCGAATGGACTCCTGAGTGCAAAGAAGCATTCCAGGAGTTCAAAGGTTTCTAAGCCAACCTCCCATCCTAACCCGACCTAAAGTCGGGGAAGAACTCATCCTGTATTTGTCCGTAGCCGACAAAGCTGTAGCATCAGCTCTAATACGGGAAGACGAGGTCGGGCAGCATCCTGTGTACATCACTAGCAAAGTCCTACAAGGCTCTGAATTAAGGTATCAAAAACTTGAGAATTTTGTGTATGACTTAATAGTAGCCTCTTGAAGGCTACGACCTTATTTTCAAGCACACACAATAGGAGTTCGAACGAACTAGCCCATGAAGCAAATCCTTTAGAAAACGGATATTGCGGGTAGAATGGTTCAATGGGCCATAGAGTTATCCGAGTTTGACCTTAAATACGAAACTCGGATAGCAATTAAGGCCCAATGCCTCACCGACTTTGTTGCAGAATATGCAAGAGATCAAGGGGGAAGCCTCCACTATATAGGAATTATACGTGGATGGATCCTCCAAGAAAGTCAGAAGCGGTGCAGGCATAATACTAGTCATCCAAGAGGGAACGCAAGTAGAAGTCTCCCTCAAATTTGAATTTTCAGCTTCTAACAATCAGGAAGAATACGAAACCTTGATTGCAGGGTTAAAACTGGCCGAGGAAGTCAGTGCGACCAAAGTAGTCGTATTCAACGACTCTCAGGTGGTGACCTCCCAAATAAATGGAGAGTATCAGGCTAAAGACCCTAATATGAAAAGATACTTAGACAAGACCTTGGAGTATCTTAAGCGTTTTGCAAAAACTGAGGTCAAACACATAATTTGGGATCTCAACAGTAGAGCAGACGCCCTCTGCAATCTAGCAAGTACCAAACCAGGAGGGAATAACAGAAGCCTGATCCAAGAACCCTCTGTTACAAAAACAGAGGCCAGACAAGACATCCTTGAAGTATTTGTATCGGACCTCGGGTGGATGAATCCATTAATCAAATATATGAAATTTGACATCCTACCTAAAGATGAAAAAGAGGCCAAGAAAATCCGGAGGAAAGCACAGAACTACACCTTGGTAAAAAATATCCTCTATAAAAGTGGAATATCCACACCACTATTGAAGTGTGTCCTGACCTCAAGGACGGAGGAAGTACTGGAGGAGGTCCACAATGGTATCTGTGGAAATCATCTTGGAGTAAGGTCTTTGGCTAGAAAAGTCATACGAGCCGGGTTCTACTGGCCGATTGACGGGCGAAAAAATGCCGATTAAGAATTTATAATGGAAATAACGTTTCAAGTACAGTTCTTAACCGACGAAAATTCCGCTTATCAATTTAGAAAGAGTTGTCAAAATTTAAGAATAAAATACTGGGAGTAGAATTCCTAGGTCGTCTCCCAACGAGTTGACAAAAGAGTGCAATTTATTGGTCAGGAATTTTTTGAGAATTTTTTTATAGTTAGGGAATAGAGAAATAAATAACTATCAATTAAAGCAATAAAAATCAACAAGATGTTTTATGTAATTGAAATAAAAAGCCTTGACTAGGAGAAGATTAATCGGAAGTTCTATCCTTGTTGAATTTTCCCAAGTGTAATGGAAAGAGGTTATTGTTTCTACTTAGTTATCCGTTACCTAATAAAGGAAAGTCAAGTAACTGAACCAACTCTGATTCACAAGTCCTAATCATCTCCTAGGGAAGAATTAGAGTTAGTGACTAGAGAGTCAGCTAACAACTTTCAATTACAAATTAACACTTGAGTATTCCAACTCAAGGGTCTCCTATTAATCAACTCCAAAGTTGGGAGCCTACTCTATTGACATGGATGCCATTTTCGCAAACATGTGAAGGGAATAGAAAGAAGACATGGTAATTAAAATTAATTTAGTGAAAGCTATTTTTGAAATAATAAATTAAGGGAAGATGATATTCAAACAAATAATGAAATTAAATATAAAAATAACTCTTGCATTAATAGTTTCCAAAATCAAAGATATCTATATATAACTCTGAACAAACTGAATGGAAGATAAAAGAGTAAGGAAATAAGAAAGAAAACTGTAATGATAGAGACTTCAAACAGAGGTAGTAATTCTCTCAAGATCCAATCCAAAAGCATAAACTAAAAAATCTAAAAATGCGAAGAACCCTAGAGGAAGTAGTATTCTCTCTCTAAGATTCCAAAAACTAAACTGAAACTAAGTGAATGTCAATGTGTGTTGAGTCTCTGCTGTCCCCTAGCTCTAGTCTGTGTTTCTGGGCCGAAACCTGGGTCCAAACTCACCCCAAATATCTAGTGCACAAATGCAAACATCATGAGGTCTTTCCAAGGTTGTAATGGGGCTAAGGTAAGGTGAGGATATATGTATGGCCAAGTGAGCTATAATTTGAATATTTGACTAACCTAAGCTCCCACCTAACACATATACACACTCTGTATAATTCTAAAATTATGCCTAGGTACCCATAGTCTCACTTTTGTATATTTCACATACTCATGTATCCATTTTTCTTTAATTTCATCACATATGCATTGATCTTTTTATTGCACTTAACATTGGGGTTCTTTTATTCCCCTATTTATTTATTCAAATTTTTTTTATAGAAGCATAGTATATCAATGCATATGGTTTTTTTTATAGCTTCACATGAGCAAGCACCCAAACTGTCAAAATTTGTCAATAAAAATGAAACATATTCTCATTATTTGGGATAAGTGAGCTAATAACAAATGATGGCCTCAATCATATATATGCATGAATATACACTAAACAGTGGACATATAGAATGGAACAAACTATAGATTGCAATCATAGAGAAGAAAACACACAAGAATAAAAAATCATGGTTAAATAATGTAACCATATAATTAAGCTAAAAAATATCACAGGTTGTGTGTTCTTAGCTATAAACCATGTTCTAAATTACAATTTTCAAACAAGTTTAACACAAATTTTAATTTGAATTAGTGAAATGCTATAAAATAGTGTCTTGAAAAGAGACTCATTACTTCAACCAAGCAGAACATATATGCAAGCAATTGTTATCATGCAATCTATCTTATCTAACAAAAGAAAAATAACATATTGGTGTTAAGAGAGAGAGAGAGAGATTACCTCTGGAAGTCAGGTACTGACCTCCCCACACTTAAGGCTTGGCACGGTCCTTCGTACCATCAGTAAGGAGCAAGGTGGGGTTGGTAGCATCACCTCCACTGTCGGGCTCGTCATGGCTCCCGGTGTTGGTAGGTGAAGTGGAGTCTAGGGTATCCTTCTCTTCTGGAGGTGGGTGAGTACTAACAATGAGCTCCTTCAGATAGGTGTATCGGTGCTTGTTGCGGCGCTCCATTTGCTCCATCTGCTGATCTTGCCAGTCTAACCTCTGAAAGATCTGAAGGAACATCTGAGTAGTGGATGGTATAGGAGGTGTGGGGATGGCGGGGCGGACGTAGGAAGAGTGTCTAAAGATGGGCCGGGATGTCGGCTAGCAGAGGGTACGAGGGGTCTGGTATACTTTCCATTCGAGATATACTGATCAGCCCTTGGGATCATGGCTTTGGTATCCCCAGTCCTGTAGGAGACTCCTGCTACAGAGATAAGGTCTGAAACCAATACAAAAAAGGGTAGGTTGCCTGCAATCTGCACGTGTCCTATGGCCTACTGGATGTGTCTGGGTAAGTTGATGGGCTGCTCTGTAAGAATGCACCAGATGAGAAAAGCCATGTCTGCAGTGAAGGTGGACTTGTGAGTGCTCGAAAAGATATAGTGGGACATAATCTGTGCCCACACGTGAGCCTCCAAGGTAAGTGCAGGGGCTGAGATGCTCTTAGGTCGAGTCTGATGTTGTCCATAGATCCATGTGCTGCCAGGTTGTGCTATGACTCCAAGGACGCTATTCCAGTCAAACTAGTATGGCTGGCGCTTGAGAGAGGCCTCTTGATAGGTGTCCAATCCCTCTGGGCTAGGTGGAAGATCCAATACTCTCTGAATGGCCCCTTCAGAGACAGGTACTTACTTTTGAGGAACACAGACAGACTACAGGGTATGTGAGTGGAAGTTGGAGTAGAATTCAATTACCCATGACAGATTGGCCTCCCGTGGCTGTCTCCTCAAGAATCTCCACTGTCTCCTTTCAATGCGGGACTCCACAAAATCAACAAAGTGTGTTGGAAGAAAGAGTAAATGCTCATTATTGTAGTTTCTCTCAGCCAGGATGGGGAACATCCGCTCACAGTAACGGTTAGTGAACCGTGCAGAATCCCACGCAAGAAATGCCTTTTCCGCCTCATCAACTTTGATTGTCTGCTTCACTCGCTTCGTGGGTGGCTTAACGCTTGTAGTGGGTTGCGTCTTGGCTGCCGCTCTTTTAGTGCCTTTTCTTGCCGGTGTTTTGTCAGTAGCCTTCTCTTTTCCTTTCTTGGTACCCATCCTAAGGAAGAAAGAAAGAGGAAGAATATTAAATATAGATAGCTAAAAACCAGAAGGAAGAAATTCCAAGTGACAATAAATGCCAAAGAAAAGATAATAGCTTAAATACATGGTAGCTACAACATGTAGGTAGGACATCAATTAAGATCATGAAGGCATATTATAACAACTAGATCCAAGATGGTTTATGGCATGCAAGTAAGAGGCATGAAAAGCATAACTCAAGCATCAATTATTAAATGTACTAAATTAATGAGTACTTGTATGATGACAATTGTGAATGATATATTCAATACATGTGGATTGCAAGAGTGGTAAAAAAGAGGCATTAAAGTGTAAGAATAAAATAGAAAAGAATTCAAAATGCCATGAGAGCTTTTTCACAAACACTTGGTGTGCAAGTGAAAATAGGAATTAAAATAATTAATCCAAGTGTATATGAGATCCATAATAAAATGTAAATTGTAAAATTACTCCTCATAATATCCACAAGTTCAAGTATAATAAATAATACCCAAATAAAGCTCCAACACCAACATAAAAATGCATGAGAAAAGAATGAAAAAGAAATAATAAATAACTAATCTAATATAAAATTAAGAAGAAAGAAAAATAATTAAATGCAATAAATGAAAGAAGAATGGAAGAGTAGAGGAGAGGAAGAAAGGAAACCTGAGGAAGAAGATGAAAAAAGGAAGAAGAAAGAAGTAGGAAGTAAGAAGTAAGAAGTAAGAAGAGGGAAATAAGGAAGAAGAAAGAAGGAAGAATTAGGATGGAAAGAGAATTAGGATTTGGGAGGGGGAATTAATTAAAACTGGGCGGTGCACTGGTTTAGTGATGCGGTGCATGCGACGCGCACGCATACCCCACGTTGGAGCCTGCTCCTCCTCATCGGATACGAAAGAAACAGGAAGAGGGGGCAGCTCAATGCCCAGTGCCATGAACATCTGATCCATCCTGTCCAGGCATCGCATAATACAGCGCTCACTGCGCTCCATAAAGCGGAAGAGACGCTGAACTAGTAGATATGTCGCCTGGGGTGCTGGTGGTGGTACTAAGGGTACTGCTGGTGCCGATGGTCCTGCTGCAGCGGAGGAAGAAGATGGTCCGGCTGGTGCTACTCTGGCTTAAGCTCTAGATGCGTGATGGGATGGGGGCTTCTCGTGCACCCACGTACCCCACGGAATAACATCCTCCTTGTCACCGTCGTCTGGGGGTAGTGGTGACACGCCATCCGGTCTCCAAGGGGCATCGGCTAGCTCAGCCATCCTAGTGACCAATGTGGGGAATGGAAGTATGCAATGGACATGTGCTCACCACATGTATCTCCTGATCAATCGGGGGAAGTATACATCCTTCCCCTCCATAACACAGCCGATCAGGACGAGCATGTTCATCGGAATCTCAGAAAAATATGTGGTAGGCATGACATAGTGTGCAAAAATCTGCTGCCAAGTTCTAGTCTCTATCGATAAGTGAGTAAACAGCATCTCCTTGGGTTTCTTATTATCGGCATCCATCACCCAAGGGGCATCCGGTGTGGCTATAACACATCTCAGAGCCTCGTAATCGAAGGTCATACAGTATATCGCCACCTCCGCCTGCTCATAGGCATCTGTGGCACCGGTCTTAGGCAGACAATGTAGTGCATCCTCAATAGCAGCCTTAGTAACCAAAATCTGCCCGCCTCGCAGGTAAACCGAATCAAGGGTCACTTTGAAGAAATTGCAGTAAAATTCCTTGAACTATAACGTGTTTATCCTTCCCAAATCCCTATCAATAAAGCCTAGGCCTATCCCCTGAATACGGGTCTCAATGAAACACCTCAGGTTGGAGGGAATGGCCAATTTCTTCTCTATGTTAAGATTTTTCTTCTGATAGGTCAGGAAACGGAGCTAACAGTATAGGTTAGGGAACCTGTCTGTGTCAGTGGGCGGTAGCTGCTGATTCTCCTTGTCCACCTCATTGAGTAGGTTCTTGGAATAGTTGGCATAAGGAGAAATAGTAGAGGCTTGAGGTGTCTTCCTCTTCCTAGAAACACGTAAGGCAAGAAGAAGAAAGAAAACAAAGAAGGGCAAATTCATGAAGTGAGGTAAAAAGGATGAAAGCTTCGAATGCAAGCAACAAAAATCAGAAAACAATTAAAGGCATAAACCAAGAATTCAATCAAGATATGCACATTACTTGTCTATGAAGCTCAATAAGCATCGTACCCAAAAGAATGGTTAAGGTGTTAGTTGAAAACTAAAAAGAGAAATTAGTTGGTTATTTAGTTAGAAGTTAGAAAACTAGTTTAAAAGTTAGCGGTACGACGGTTATTTGCTCAATCAAGATAAAGGCAGAAAATAAGGATAACAAGCACACTCATATTCATGAGGAAAATGCAGTCATTGACGATGAAATATGAAAGTGCAAAAAGATCAATTACTTGAAAGCGAGTCATCAATCAATGTCAAGGTCACTAAATGCTCAATAATTGGCGTTGAGAGGTTGAAATACGCACTAGTGTAACCAAAAGCAAGTTGAAAGCCATTTGAACTAAAAAGGGTCACACTAGTGAAATCTACCAATTATTGGCAATAAATGAACCTTATGAAGAAAATCACAAGTTAAAGTCAAATGTTAGGCTTAGTATAAGTCAATAAGGCATTTGATTTAACTTGAAAGGTGAAAGCATATGAAGGTTCAATGCATATCACGGGAAACAAAAGAAAACGGAAACACCAACCAAAGCAACCTAAGAAGTGAACTTGGCGTAAGTCAAGCAAGTCTCAAATCAAAAGTGCCAAGTTCAATACCTAGGATGCAAGTTGAAAAACAAAACAATTTCTAGAAATTGGGCAGCATTTCGGCAGTAAATTAGACGTTCCCGGATAACAAATAGCAGCAGAAAGCGCATATGAATCCAAGAGTGCAGTAATCAGGATAAACAAATGGATTTCATATGCGCAGGCAGCATTAAACACAATCAAACAAAGAAAGTCCAACAAGGCAACAATGAAAATCAGCATAGCAGTAGCAGTAACAACACATCAATCATCACTCAGCAAACAAGCATCATCCAGAAAGTAAACATGAACGAAGCACTTATCAGGCCTAGAATCTTCTAACCACATCCTAACTACCTAACCACATGCGTCTCTATCTAACCTAACAAACAGAATGAACTAACTAATTAACTACAATTAACTAACAAAATTAAACGAAAGATAAGTGAACAGAAGGCAGTGAAGCAGGAGAACCTGAGGGGTAGCAGAGAAATAGAAATAGGAGAAAGGCAGGGGAAGGAGGCTAGCAGTGCCGCCTAGTAGTGGTGCCGACAGTGGTACTCACGGCGGAGCAGGGGGCACGGACAGGGGACAGCCCAGGGTGTAGGGTACGGTGAGGGAGAGAGAAAATAGGGAAGAGAAGGTGGGAGACGATGGGAGAAGAAGTGATGATGAAGGTGACTTAGGGGCCGCCGGTGACTGTCGCGACCACGGAGGTGATTGGCCGAGAGAGGTGAGAGAGGTAGAATTGAGGTGGGAAGAAGGAAGAGAGTAAAAAGAGAGGGTGAATATGGGGCGGTCGGTGGCGTAGAGTGCCGCCGGATAGTGGTGGCCGGAGTGGGTTGCAGAATTGGGTGGTGGTGGTTATGGAGGGAAGGTGGTGAGCTATGGAGGTGGAGGGGGAAAACAAAGAGTGAACGTTAGAGAGAAGGGGTGAGGTGCGCGACTGCGCTAGGGTTGCTCGCGTAGATAGGGTTATCATTTTGAATCCACGCGTCCGCGCACCATGCGCATCCGCGTCGGTGAACTAAAGAGGAATGGGCGCGAAGGCGCCAGGTCCGCCTGAGCGTTGATGGGTATGTGTGCAAGGACGCGGACGCGTACCTTGCGCATCCACGTGGGTGAGGAGTTGGGCCAGAGACATAGTGGTGGCCTAGAGTTAGCACAACTCTCAAGTCACAAGTATTGGTACCGCACCAACACATCGACGCGTACGCGTACTGTGTGCATCCGCGTGGGTGGTGGCTTGTGCGAGAAGCTTAGTGTTGGCGCGATGGTAGCCTAACTCTCGGGTATTAAGTATGATGCTGCATCTGCGTAACGACCACCACAATAAGAATCCAGATAATATTATGAATTCTCTGATCTTTACATTTCAGGTTAATCCTTGAACATAGCAAAATTGACTTTAATATATTTTTTTCTTTGGTGCTTTGCACCTTGAACCTAGCCGTGACTTTAAATGTTTTGTCTCAAGGATTACTTGACACAGAAACACCACAAGCACTTAACTGGGGGACTCTCTTTGAGTCCTGATTTTTCTTTCAGTTACTCCTAGACAGTGGTGCTTAAAGCCTTTGGCATATTCTATTAAACGCACTTGGTCTCGACTCTAAGTGTTCTGTCTTAAGGATTACTTGACACAATCACACCACAAGCATATGACTAGGAAAATAACTCTTTGAGCTTTTAATCATGTCTGACCTCCCTAGTCATTGATGCTCAGAGCCTTGGACCTTGCTTTTATTATTTATTTATTTATTTATTTATTTATTTTATTTTGCTGTTTCTTTTGTTTCAAGGATTGAATTTTTGTTTATTTCAGAGAAGTCATAATAATTCTCTAAATTCCTATTCCTTATACATTAAGATACCTTGATTCAAATTCAAATATGCACTGCTCATATCATGCATTCAAAAATCATAGAAAATACCACTACATTTAAGTAAATAAGACTACTCTTAAAATTAACTCAATTTTTCATGCAATACATCACTTCTGTATTTTTTATTTGAATTCAAGTTCAGTAAGTAATACATGAGACATCTTTTCATAATTAAAGTAATTAGGAGAAAATTAAACTAGTCCTAGGATTCTAACTAATAAAGGATCATGCAACAAACAAAGAAAAATAACAGAAAACCAGAACATAACATAGTAAAAGCGGGAAGGAATATAAAATAAAAGGAACTCAACCACCTTAGTTATCCTAGTGGTCGCTTTATTCTTCAGGTTGTGCTCCTCCGTGAAGATGATTCGCCTCTCTTTTGTGCCAGAAAAGCCATAAGCAAAGCGTCAACACCAAACTTAAAGGTTTGCTTGTCCTCAAGCAAAGAAGAACTGAAAATAAAAATAAATAGTGAGAGGAAAGAAGAATATAAAGATAAAAGAACAAGAGAGAATTAGGATTGGGAGAGAGAGAAAGAAAAGTGAAAACTGTGCGGCAAAGATGACACGTACGTGTGCAGCACGTGTACGCGTGGGTCGCGAATTTTCCTTAATGAAGTGGGGGCATCAGGCACGCGTCTGCGTGCCCTTAGTTTTGTGCGATTCACACGAATCCAGCCGCATGCACATGCAACTTTCTGTTCGCGTGGCTAGGGAACCAATATTAGCATACGACGCATTCGCGTCATGCACGTGCACGCGTGGATGGCCGTTTGGTCAAATGACGCGCACGCGCCAGGGACGCATTCGCGTGACCAAATTTGTGCTTCTATCATACTTCCTGCCACAAGCCAGCATAACTCTCTGCCCAAACACTCTTTTACGTCAATTTTTCAGGTCACGCGTACGCGTCGCTGACGCGCCCGCGTGAATGGTGAAAATCACAAACGACGTGCACGCATGGGGTACGCGTACACGTGGGTTTATTTGTGCTAGAGGCATCATTCTTGCGCTACTCCCGTGTATCCCTCTGTTCAAATTTTGTTTTTCATGCACACATGATTGACGCGTTCGCGTCAGTGACGCTTGCGCGTCATGTGTTTTTTTTTTTAGCTTGAGGTGTTCGGTTCCTGGAATAGCATAGCTGCATGATCAGAAAATTAGTAAGAACTCAATAAAAATAAAAAAATAAGAAAACTACTACTACAAAAAATAAAAATAGTTAAGGATACAAAATTATCGAGTTGCCTCCTGACAAGCGCTTCTTGATTGTCACTAGCTTGACGGTCAGCTCCTCTAAGGAGGAGGATCATAGGGGCTCAGCTCTTCACCCCTTACTTTGAACTTCTTTCCTGTGTCTCCATAATGTAGCTCAATATGCTCCAGAGAGGGGATTCTGGTTACTGTTTAAATCCACTTTGGATTGCTAGTCAACACCACCTTTATTCCTGGGGAGAAACCTTCAGTAGGGATCTTTTTGTTTCTCCATCCTCTGGATACTTTCTTCTTTTTGGGAACCTCCTCCTTGGTAGATGATGCATTCCCAACACCAAACTTAAGTTTGAAGTCAGGAGGAATTTTATTGATTGCTACCAAGGCAGGTTTGAGCTGCAGATTCTGCTGTGTATCATCAGGGGGTTTTTGAAGGGTTAGATCAATAAGCTCAGTCTGCATGCACCTCTCTTCTTCACCTGCTGAATGTACATATTTGAAAACATGGAAGACTAGTTACTCATCGTACACTCTAAGCACTAATTCGCCCACTTCTACATCAATCAGAGCTCTTCCAGTGGCTAAGAATGGTCTTCCTAGAATTATAGAGGCATTATCATCCTCCCCCGTGTCAAGAATCACAAAGTCTGCTGGAAGGAAGAACTTGCCCACCTTGACCAAGATATTCTCCACTAATCCGTATGTAGGCTTCATAGATTTGTCTGCCATCTGTAATGCTATCTTTGTGGGTTGTGCCTCTTGAATTTGCAGCTTTTTCATCACAGATAAGGGCATTAGATTTATGCTTGCCCCCAGATCACATAGGGCTTTCTCAAAGGTTGTGCTCCCAATGGTGCATGGAATTTGAAAACTCCCTGGATCTGGCATCTTCCTTGGCAACTTATTCTGAATTACAGCACTACTTTCTTTAGTTAGGACTACTGTCTCATCTCCCTTTAAACGCTTCTTCTTCGACAACAGCTCCTTCATGAACTTGACATAGATAGGCATTTATTCCAAAACCTCAGCAAACGGAATATTGATTTGAAACTTTCTGAAGACTTCCAAGAACTTTGAAAATTGCTTGTCCTTGGTCTCCTTTTGAAGTCTCTGAGGATATGGCATCTTAGGCTTGTACTCAGGAGCCTTTGGCAATGTAGGATAAGTGTAAAAAGAGTCTGGGAATGAGTTGTCCGCACGCTTTGGAGGGGCGTGCTCCAATTCTCCCTTCTTCTCCTCTGGAGCTTCCTTTTCAAATAGCTCTTCATTGGCCTTGGTCTCAGAGCCATCTACTTTACCACTTCTCAATTGAATAACCTTGCAATCTTCTCCTGGGTTCACCACTGTATCACCTTGAAATGTACTTGCAGACCTCTCAAGTATTTGCTTGCTCAGTTGGCCCACTAGCACCTCTAAATTTCTAATGGAGGCTCTGGTTTCTTGCATAACTTGTGCTTCCGTACTTGCCACTTGTCCACTTATCAAGGTGATAGCCTTGCATTCCTCTCTTAGATTTGGAATTGTGTTACCAGGAAGGCTATTAGTGGTCCTCTGATCAATTTCAGTGACTTTTGTGGCTAATTGACCCATTTGAATCTCCAGGGTCTTGATGGATGCTCTGGTTTCCTGTCTAAAACCTGTCAATATTGCTTCCCAATCATTGTTCTGCTGGACACCGCCCTGAGAACTATTGTTGAAGTTCTGAGGTCTCTGAGGTTGGTCCTTTCATCCAAAATTTGGGTGATTTCTCCATCCCTGGTTGTATGTCTTAGAATATGGATCATTGTTGGGATTCCTAGGACCACTCCCCATGTAATTCACCTGTTCAAAAGAAGGTTGAGCATAATCATAATTATCATTTTGCACAAAATTACCTGCCATGTCATAGGATATTTCTTGTGGTAAATTTTGTGTGTTGATAGATGAGACTTGCATGCCACCCATCTATTGAGTAAGTAGATTTATTTGCTGAGACATCAGCTTATTCTGAGCAAGAAGAGCATTAACAGCTTCTACTTCCAACATGCCTCTCTTCTGAGGGGTCTCAGAATTCACCGGATTCCTGTTAGATGAGTATAAATATTGGTTGCTAGCAACCAATTCAATAAGCTCAATAGTCTCCTCCGGTGTTTTCTTCTTGTGCAATGAACCTCTTGCAGAATTGTCTAAGCACATCTTGGACATTTCACCCAAGCCTTCATAAAAGATATCTAGTTGAGTCCATTTGGAGAACATGTCCGAAGGGCATTGCCTAGTCAGTAGCTTGTATCTCTCCCAAGCTTCATACAGAGTCTCACCATCCTTTTGCCTGAAGGTCTGAACCTCCACCCTAAGCTTAGTCAGCTTCTTTGGTGGGAAAAATTTAGTGAAAAACTCAGTAACCACCTTGTTCCAAGTATCTAAACTCTCCTTGGATTGAGAATCTAGCCATAGCTTTGCTCCATCCCTCAGAGCAAACGGGAAGAGCATGAGTTTGTACACCTCTGGGTTCACTCCATTTGTCTTCACAATATCACATATTTGCAGAAAATTAGAAATAAATTGATTTGGGTCTTCATGGGGAAGACTATGATACTGGTAGTTTTGTTGTACCAGGGTGACTAATTGTGGCTTCAACTCAAAGTTGTTCGCAGCTATAGGAGGTACCACAATGTTTTTTCCATACAGATCTGCTGTAGGAGCAGAGAAAGAGCCAAGTACTCTCCTTTGTTGTTCATTCCCATTCGGGTTTGCCACATTGGCATTATCAGCATTGTTAGGATCCATAGTGGATTTTGCAGCCTTGTAACGTCTTGCTTGTTGTAAACGCCGCCTGAAAGTTCTTTCAGGTTTAGGATCAAAGTCTAAGAGATGTTCTTTGTCTCTGTTCTTGCGCATAAACAAACAGAAAACAAGAAAAGATGGAAATCTCTACGTTAGAGTGCAGAGAATTCCCAGTGAGGTAACCTGTGTAAAGAACTAAAATAAAAATACTAACTATTCTATAAAAAAAAATTGAAAATTAAAAAAAAATTAGATAGAACAATTAAAACAAAATTAACCAGGTAACACCAAACTTAATTTCAGAAATTAAGGGAAAACATTAGCACTATATATTAATTTTTTAAATATTTTTTTCGAAAATAATAAAATAAAATTTAAATAAAATTAAAATTAAAATGCCTAATCTAAATAATCAAACAACTAATAGTTGTTAATCACTATCAGTCCCCGGCAACGGCGCCAAAAACTTGGTGCGGTATTTTACAACCCACAAACTAACCGGCAAGTCTACCGGGTCGTACCAAGTAATACCTGGTGGACGAAATTGTGATCACTATTCTTTTTAAGTTGTTTGTCTTTGTATGAAATCATTATTATGGCACTGGTTGAATTCACAACTCCGTTCAACTAACCAGCAAGTGTATTGGGTCGTCCAAGTAATAAACCTTACGCGAGTAAGGGTCGATCCCACAGAGATTGTTGGTATGAAGCAAGCTATGGTCACCTTGTAAATCTCAGTTAGGCAGATTAAAAAGTTATGGGTTTCGAAAATAGAAATAAGAAAATAAATAATAAAAAGGATAGAATACTTATGTAGATTCATTGGTAGGAATTTCAGTTAAGTATATAAAGATGCTGTATGACTCAAGGACGCCTGCCCTCCTACTGCTTCTACTCAATCCTTCTTACTCCTTTCCATGGCAAGCTGTGTATAGGGGTTCACCATCAGCGGTGGCTACTTTCAATCCTCTCGGGAAAATGGTCCTCTGCGGCTGTCACTCGCATGGCTAATCGTCTGGAGGCATCACCCATGGTTGATGGCTACATCCCATCCTCGCAGTGAAAACTACGCTCACGCACTCTGTCACAGCACGGCTAATCACTGGTTGGTTCCTGCGCCTACTGGAATAGAATCCCTTGATTCTTTTGCGTTTGTCACTAACGCCCAGCACTTGCAAGTCTGAAGCACGTCACAGTCATTCATTACCGGAATCCTACTCGGAATACCACAGACAAGGTGAGACTTTCCGGATTTCCAGGATCCTACTCGGAATACCACAGACAAGGTGAGACTTTCCGGATCCTCATAAATGCCGCCATCTATCTAGCTTATACCACGAAGATTCTGTTGGGGAATCTAAGAGATACACATTCAAGCTCTGTTGCATGTAGAACGGAAGTGGTTGTCAATCACGCGCGTTCATAAGTGAGAATGATAATGAGGGTTATCTAATCATCACATTCATCATGTTCTTGGGTGCGAATGAATATCTTAGAATAAGAATAAAAGAGAATTGAATAAAAGAAAATAAAACTTCATTAATACTTGAGGTACAGCAGAGCTCCACACCCTTAATCTATGGTGTGCAGAAACTCCACCGTTGAAAATACATAAGTAAAAGGTTCAGGCATGGCCGAATGGCCAGCCCCCCTAAACGTGATCAATAGCCTCTTAGGATGAAGAATAAAACAAAACTGAGACCAAAGATGTCTAATACATTAGTAAATCATCCTATTTATAATAAACTAGCTCCTAGGGTTTACATGAGTAAGTAATTGATGCATAAATCCACTTCCGGGGCCCACTTGGTGTATGCTTGGGCTGAGCTTGATCAATACACGAGCTAAGGCTTCTCTTGGAGTTGAACTCTGAGTTATGACGTGTTTTGGGCGTTCAACTCCGGATCATGACGTTTTTCTGGCGTTTAACTCCAGACAGCAGCATGTACTTGGCGTTCAACGCCAAGTTACGTCGTCATTCTTCGAATAAAGTATGGACTGTTATATATTGCTGGAAAGCTCTGGATGTCTACTTTCCAACGCCGTTGAGAGCGCGCCAATTGGAGTTCTGTAGCTCCAGAAAATCCATTTCGAGTGTAGGGAGGTCAGATTCCAACAGCATCAGCAGTCCTTTTGTCAGCCTTTTTCAGAGTTTTGCTCAAATCCCTCAATTTCAGTCAGAATTTACCTGAAATCACAGAAAAACATACAAACTCATAGTAAAGTCCAGAAATGTGAATTTAACATAAAAACTAATGAAAACATCCCTAAAAGTAGCTTGAACTCACTAAAAACTACATAAAAACAATGCCAAAAAGCGTATAAATTATCCGCTCATCAATACCTTATGTGAGTAAGGGTTGATCCCACGAGGATTAATGGATTAAGCAACAGTTATTGAGTGATAGGCTTAGTTAGGCAAGCAGAAAAGAGTGTTTTGATATTCAAAGAGCATTAAATAGTAATTAAGAATTTCAGAATGCAAACAGTAAAGAAGTTGTGAAATATATATGGAGAAATAGTTAAGGTTTCAGATATATCTATTTTCCGGATTGATTTTTATTACTAACTATTTTAATCATGCAAAATTTAATTCATGGCAAACTATTTGTGACTAGACCCTAATTCCTTAGACCTTCCTAGTCTCCTCTAAAATTCATTAACTGCCAATTCCTTGGTCAATTAATTTCAATTAGAGGGTGATGATCAATTTCTAGTTTATATGCCACAAGAATCCTAATTATCCAAAAAATAAGGGGATTATATGTCACGTATCCCGTTAAATACAAACAATTAGAAATTCAGGATAATATATTTTCAAGCTATTGTTCAAGTAAAGAGCTTTTCCAAGTTTTACAAGAACTCAATTAGAACATGGGTCATACTTCTGTTCCACCTAAATTCATAAAATAAAGAACGAAAACAATTATTGAAATATAAATCAAAACATGAATTAAATTAAAAAGAGCAAATGAATCAATCCATACAATTAGACAGAGCTCCTAACCTTAACAATGGAGGATTAGTTGCTCATAGTTCAGAGTAAAAAACTAGGATTGTAAATTGGAATGGAATAATGTTATGTTGGAATAACCCTGTTGGCATCCCTTTTATAATTAATCATAATTAATTTAAAATCTATCTAAAACTAAAATAATATCTTTTCCACAAAATAAGATTTGAATTTAAATTCGAATTAATTAGCAAGTCTTCAGCTGATGGGTGGGGACCACTTGTTTTGACCATTTTGCAGCTTCTAATATGTGTTTTCTGGGCTGAAAACTGGGTCAAAACAGCCCAGAGTTCGCCCCCAGCATTTTCTGTATTTTTCTGCATGTGGCGCATGTCACGCGTACGCGTCAGTCACACGGACGCGTCGCTGGTCTTCTTCACAAGTCACGTGTACGCGTTGCTGAGCAAATCTTCAATTCACGTGTGTGCGTCAGTCACGCGAACGCATCGCCATGGATACCTCCAATTCACGCACACGCGTCAGGCACGCGTGCGCATCGCTCCTCGCAGCCATCTCCTTTGATTCTTGTGCTGTAGAAACTCCATCAAATCTAGCCGAATGCTACCTAAAATAAATAGTATTGCACAAAACTCAAAATAGCATCCATAGTGGCTAAAATATATTTAATTCTTGATTCAACTCAACAAATTAGATGTAAATTCACTAGGAAAAGATAGAAAAGATGCTCACGCATCATTGACGCATAGAATTCTCTTTAGCATACCAAATTCTCTTCCTAGACCTATACGAAGTAGCATTCACCCAATCATGGTCTCTAAGCCTTGAAAAGTTGAACTTGATGAGCTTAATACCTAACTTCTTACCACTACACAACTCCCTTTTACTCTTAGTTCCACTAAGAGCTCTAAGTTAACCATCCGTTTCAATCAGATCATATTCAAGTGAGAAAGTAAAGCTTAAAGATAGGAATTTTACCCACTTAAATATTGTGTTGGATGGTGACTTAGGAAGGATGACTTTCCCACACTTAGACAATGCGAGGTCTACTCCCTTGTGCTCTTCCTTAGTGATTTCCACCTCTTAACAACTTTCTTCAAATTCTTCTTGCTTGGTGACTTCTTCCAAATCTTCCTCATCATCAATCAAGTCAAACTTTGGAGGTTGTGTAAAATCTACTTCAACGTCGGCTTCACATTCATTGGAAGAATCTTCAACAAGGTCCTCAATATTTCTTGATGGTAAGTTGTCTTCAATAACTTCAACTTCAAATTTCATGGGGGAGGACTCCATTTTGGATAAGAATTCATCAATGATGGATTCTTCCTTTTGATTAGCCTCTTCAACGTTTTCAACTATGATATGCTTTGTAGATTGTACACCCTCCTCAACATCATTATTAAGCTTCTTGGAGAGAGATCCTTGAGATTCCCATGGTGGTTCCGCATCTCCTAAATCTTCAACCACTTCTTCCTTCTCTTCAACAATCATGGCTTCCTCCAATTGTTTCAATACAAAATCTAGCTCATTACTCTCCACCGGAGCCTCTAATTTCTCTTTCATACTTTGCTCTTCTTTTGGTTTTTCGCATGTGGCCACGGAAGTACCTTGAGTGTTCAAGCATTGGTAGGATAAAGTGTGCACTACCTCGGTCAAATTAGCACAAACTCTAGTGCATTCCTTTGCATGGCCTCTTGTCCTTGAAGTAGCAAAGCGAGAGAGTTGCCTATTGGGGCTTGGGATGGATACGAAGGTTCATCATTTTGGAAAAAGGGTTCATCGTAGAACGATGGTTCTTCTTCTTGGGGATATGATGGTGGTGTGTATTGAGGTAGTTCTTGGTAACAATCATGATAAGATTGTGGTGGTTCAAAAGGTTCTTGCTCATATTGGTCATAAGGATATGGTATGGGTGATTGGTCATATGATGGATATGAATTATGGGAAGGTATTTGGTTAAAAGGGGCTTGTGAGTATGGTTGAGGATCATGTTGATGAGGTGGTCCATAGGCATGTGGTGGGGGTTGGCGACACGTGCAACAAGAACCACCACGCCTATTAGATTGGTATGCATTAGGATTGGAGTTATACCTATATGAGACCGGAGGGGTTGTTGCCAAGAAGGTTATCCATAAGCTTGCGGCTCCTCCCAACCTTGAATGTTCCATCCTTGATACATGTTGTCATTGAGGTTCACATTTTATTCAACACAATTTGATCCAAACTCAAAGCCAAAAGGGTGAGAATTCATAGTGGAAACAAAAACAAAACTAAGAAAGTCCTAAGCTAACAAAAGCTAACAAACAAACAAAAGACACACATATTCACAATATTCACATATATATAATAACCAATAACAAGGCACACAATTGCAACTCCCCGGCAACGGTGCCATTTTGATGATCAAATTTTTGTGTGGTCTAGAATTTCACAATAAAGTCTCGTTGCAAGTATAGTTTCTAAACTAACAATAATCCTTTCATACAAAAATTTGGTTGTCACAAGTGGCAAACCCCTAAAAATATAAACCGAAGTATTCAAACCTCGGGTCATTCTCCCTAGGAATTGCAATAAAGTATTCTTGTTATTGGTTATGAGGTATGTTTGGGGTTTTTGAGATAATGAACAAGAAATATAAATGGCAAAGGAATTAAACTAGCAACTAACAAAGCTCTTGGCAAGGTATGAGGATTAGAAGTCCCATCCTAGTTATCCTTATCAATTGTGATGAGAGTTGTTCATTGCTCCCACTTGGTTAACCTCTAACCATGGAGGAAAGTCAAGTGGATGAATCAACTTAATTCCATAAGTCCTAGCCTACTCCTAAGGAAAGACTAGCTTAGTGGCATTCAAGTCAATTAGCAATCTCTAGTTATCAATCAACAAAGGAATTAGATAACTCAAGAATCACAAATTACTCAACCAAAGCCAAGAGGAGAAAATTCTACTCTAGCATCCTTTCAAGCATTTAATCAAACACTTGAAAGGCATAAAAAGAAAGTAAAATCAAATTTAAAGAATTATAGATCTACAGTTACTAATTGCAAAGGATTAACAACAATAAAACAAATCAACAACAAAGGAACATAGAACATGAATTGTATTAAAAGGAAAGTAGAAGAACAAGAGTGCATCAAAATAAAAGTAAAGAATTGCATGAATTAAAATCCAAAACTAGAGAGGGGAAGAGTAGAGGAGCAACAATTGATAAAGAAAAAGTAAATCAAAACATGAATTAAACCTAGATCTAGAGAAGAAATAAACTTAATCCTAATCCTAATTTTAGAGAGAAGAGAGAGCTTCTCTTTCTAGAAACTACTCTAAAACTAGATCTTGAATCCTAATTGTGTCTAATGAATGGAATCTCGTGAATGAATGATGCCTTCCCCTTCAATCCTTGGTCTTTTAAGCATTTTGGCGCCAAAGTTGGTTCCAAACTGGGCCCCACAGCCTCTGTGAATTCGCCGGGCACAATTTCACTTAAAAATCACGTGCCAGTATCGACGCGTACACGTACAGCACGTGTACGCGTCCATGGGATTTTGCGCGATCCACGCGTATGCGTCTAGTGCACATGCGCGTCCATGGACTTGTCCCAAATCTTTGGCTTTTCATGATTTCTCCACTTTGCATGCTTTCCTCTTCACTCCTTTGGTCCATTCCTAGCCTTCTAAATTTGAAATCACTAACAAACACATCAAGGCATCTAGTGGAATCAAAGGAAGATTAAAATGATCAAATTAAGGATCTAAAAGCATGTTTTCATATTCAAGCACAACTTAGGAGACAATTATGAAACTATGCTATTTTATTGAATAAATGTGAGAAAAGGTTAACAAAATGCTCTAAATTTAATACAAGATAAACCCTAAAAATGGGGTTTATCAACCCTCCCCAGAAAAAGAAGAGCCAGACTCTGAAGTCTTATGCTTCTTCTTCTCGGGTTTAGGGGAAGGTCGGGCGGGGGGAAGAAGAGAAGAAGCAGAGGCAGAAGTTACCAGAATGGGACGAGAAGAGGTCCCCAGATCACAAGGTGGAGGAGGTGGAGGAGGAGGAGGAGCGCCGGCAGCCCTTACGGCATCAACCAACCCGAGCCCGAGACCTTCTCTTGGCATCCTGGACCTTCTAGTAGGAGGCACTGGAACTTTTTTTCACCATCTCTGAAAAGAAGAAAACATAAAGATTAAACCACAAGTCAGAAGACTACAAGTTGGAAAATTACCAAAATCCACAAAAAGAAAAAATAAAAAGCTACCTAATTGGGTCCGTACAAAGCTCGGAGATCCCAAAAGAAATTTCTTAGTGACCAAATAGGGGGCCCTTCCCAAGAATCTCGGAAGAACCCCACTAAAGCCTCCTCAACTTCATCCAAATCATCTAAGCTGTACTTCTCTACAGGAGAAGCCTTTAGCCAATACAGAGGAAAGAAGGGGTTGGAATCTTCATCAAGGAAAAAGGGATGGTCACCCTCTACTGCTTGGATTTTGAAGAAAAAGTTCTTGAAATCGTGAAAAGACTTGTCAAACTTGGAGAAAATTTTCCGACCTTGAATGGCTCGAAAAGATACCAACACTTGTTTATTATTTTGACCAATAAAAGGCTTGGTCAGATGAAAAAGATAGAAAAAAATCTTTAGGGAAAATGGGAAGTCTAGCTCTCGGCTGACAAGTTGGTTAATTCTCATAAACCCCCAAGAATTGGGGTGGAGCTGCGTAGGAGCAACTCGGCAATGGTTCAAAACCTCCATTTCAAAGTCGAAAAATGGAAAGAAAACCCCCAGACGGGTAAAAAGATAGTCATACATGAAGAGAAAATGAGGGTCTGAGTCAGCAACCCTCCTGAAACAAACCCGGTCTTCAGGACCTGGGCTACGAACTCATATTTGGGCTCATCAACCTCATCACTACTAATCCTATGATGGGTACGAAGGTCAGTGATATAATCAACATCTACTAGAGGGCTTTCCTTCAGAATGGTATCATCTACCCATTACGAAAGGGACTCGAGGGAAGACATCTTTCCAGTAAAAAGGATGTAGTTAAAAAGACAACGAGATCTACAAAGAAAAATGGAAAAAGATCAAAAATAGGGTCTCTAAAAAGCCAAAATAGTCCCTCAATAGAACCAATTCACTAGACCTACAAACAAGACTCACTACGAACATACAAAAATTCTTCTAAATGTGCGAAACGAAGCATCAGATAATAAAGAGGAAAAGGAAAAGAGACTAACCTTTATTGATAGACACGAAAGAAAATGAGTACAGTAGCGGTGATACACTCCAAGAAGGAAGGCTAAAAAATTTCCTTTGAAAAGGTGTAAGCAGAAAGTTTTCAGAAAGTGAAAGAAAACAGAAGAAAAGAGAGGGAAAAGCATTTATGAACACGTG
This sequence comes from Arachis stenosperma, assembly GCF_014773155.1. Taxonomy (NCBI): domain Eukaryota; kingdom Viridiplantae; phylum Streptophyta; class Magnoliopsida; order Fabales; family Fabaceae; genus Arachis; species Arachis stenosperma. Next base: position 94,791,985 of record NC_080386.1, on the reverse strand, counting down.
ATAAACCCCATTTGTAGGGTTTATCTTGTGCTTGATATAAGGGATTTTATGACCTTTTACCCACATTTATCCATTGAAATAGCATGGTTTTGTATATTCTCCTTTAATTGTGCTTAAGAGTGAAAACATGTTTTTTAGGTCTTAAAATAGCTAAATTTAATTTACCTTGATTCCATTAGATGCCTTGATATGTTTGTTAAGTGATTTCAGATTTAGGAGGCAAAGATTGGATCAAGGGAATGAAGAAAGAAAGCATGAAAAGTTGGAGAACTCATGAAGAAATGAAAGAACCGGAAAGCTGTCAAGCCGACCTCTTCGCACTTAAACGACCATAACTTGAGCTACAGAGGTCCAAATGATGTGGTTTCAGTTGGGTTAGAAAGCTAACATCCGGGGCTTCGAAACGAAATAAGATTTGCTATGGTTAAACCGCAAATGGTGACGTGGTGGACGAAATTGTGATCACATCAATGTAGTACTCTTTGTTATTGTATGGAATCATTATTATGGCTCTTGGCTATGTGTGGACACAACTCCGTTCAACTTAACCAGCAAGTGTACTGGGTCATCCAAGTAATACCTTACGTGAGTAAGGGTCGATCACACAGAGATTGTTGGTATGAAGCAAGCTATGGTCACCTTGTAAATCTCAGTTAGGCAGATTAAATGGTTATGGGTTTCGAAAATTAATAATAAATAGAAAATAAAAAGGGATAGAAATACTTATGTAAATCAATAGTGGGAATTTCAGATAGGCGTGTGGAGATGCTAGAATCCTTTCGAATCTCTACTTTCTTACTACTTTCATCCAATCCTTCTTACTCCTTTCCATGGCAAGTTGTATGTAGGGCATCACCATCATCAATGGCTACTTTTAATCCTCTCGGGAAAATGGTCCTATGCGCTGTCACTGCACGGCTAATCGTCTGGAGGCATCACCCTTGACAATGGCTACATCCCATCCTCTCAGTGAAAATGGTCCAAATGCTCTGTCACAGCACGGCTAATCATCTGTCGGTTCTTAATCAGGTTGGAGTAGAATCTCTTAATTCTTTTGCGTTTGTCATCACGCCCAGCCTTCAGGAGTTTGAAGCTCGTCACAGTCATTCAATACCGGAATCCTACTCGGAATACCACAGACAAGGTTAGACTTTCCGGATCCCCATGAATGCCGCCATCTATCTAGCTTATACCACGAAGATTCTGTTGGGGAATCTAAGAGATATGCGCCCGGCCTAAGGTAGAACGGAAGTGGTTGTCAGTCACGCGCGTTCATAGGTGAGAATGATGATGAGTGTCACGGATCATCACATTCATCAAAGTTTTGTGCAACGTATATCTTGGAATAAGAATAAAAGAGAATTGAATAGAAAGTAATAGTAATTGTATTGAAACTTGAGGTACAGCAGAGCTCCACACCCTTAATCTATGGTGTGCAGAAACTACACCGTTGAAAATACATAAGTGAAAGGTTCAGACATGGCCGAATGGCCAGCCCCATGGTCTAAGGACTATGCGCCCCAGATGTTCCTTAGATCTAACACTACAAAAAATAAGGTTTAAAATGGCATTTATATTATGGCGGTTTTTTAAAACCGCCATAATATTCAAGTATTATGGCATTTTATGATGTTGCCATAATTAATTTGAATAAAATAGCAATTTTTGGTAATTTTGGCAGTTAAAACCGCCATTATCAAACACATTGTTAAAAAAAAAAAGGCCCAAACGCCGAAAAGCAAGGAAAACCCAAATATGTTAAATTGAATGTGTTCCCCAACAACGAAAACCCTAACACGCGTTGCCACCACCGTCAAATCCAAAAACGACGATCTGTGCTCTGCTTCGGCAACGTTCTGCACCAGCGACTGCTCCGGTAATGATCTGCTCCAGCGAATGCTCCGGCGACGATTTTCTTGGCGTTCTCCTCCGACGAGATTGTGTGTTGTGAACTGAAACGCTGTCTCCAGTGACGATCTCCTCTGGCGGCGCGTTCTCCTCCTTTAGCGAGCTTCTATGATTTGGATTTGATATGAAGATTGCCGCTCATCTCATCGCCGTCATTCATCTCTGCGCCATCGCAAGCAACACCGTTTTCAATCTGGCTCATCTCCTCGACGTGGCAAGCAACGCCGTTGTTGCTGCCTTCAGCAAGCTTCTACAGTTTGGTTTCGCGATCTCTATCACTTTTAATAGGTAACTCTTCGTTCTTTAGATCTACTTCATGCTCTAGTAGGAAGAAACAAAGAATGCTGGTTTTGTTTTTATTATTGTGTTTTTAACTTTCATTGATCTTTTGTGATGTTGTTGTTGTTAGCTTGTTACTGCTGCATTTTCTGTTGCGTTGTTATTTTTTTGCTTCTGATTTTATTTAGTTTGAGACTGAATATGTTCTATTGAACTGATTACTCTGCATCATTTGTCCGAAATTAGTACAAAACATGGCATGTGTGTATTTTCTGATGTAAGTGTTTGAATGATGGTTAAATGCAATAATGAAGAGACACAAAGCACTGCTAATCTGTTCCATGAATGTTGTGTTAATGTTTGAATGATGTAAGTGTGTATTTTGGCTTTCAATTTTTAATTTTCTTGCTGATGGAGAGGTATATAAAAGATCATAATGGTGTTTGAACAATTTTTCTTCTGGATTGGAGACTTTTGCCCCTCAGAAATTCTAAAGGTGATGTTTACTATCTAGTTAAATAAAAGATGTTAAGAAAGCTTCCTCATTGTGAATGAGAGCACCAGATTTGCATGTAACTGGTGATATGATGAATTATTAATAATTAAAAAAAACTGTTTTGATTGCAGATTCTGGTCCCTAGGATTGAAACCATGACAGAGCAACAAAGGTGTGCCAGGTGTGGAGTACATTATTTCTGATAGGATCTTTGAAGATCTGCCTGACGAGGAGAAGAAGCTTTGGCACTCTTATGCTTATGAGGTTTTTCACTTTCATTCTCTGTTTTTATTTTATTTCCCTGTGTCATAAATATTTTATCTTAGACTGATTTGGATGGTGCAGGTCAAGTTGGGTCTATTAATAAGCCCAAGAGTTCCAGAGATGATTGCCATGCCTGAGCTTGAAAACCTTGCTAAATCCTATGGAAAATTCTGGTGTACTTGGCAGGCCGACAGAGGTTAACAATCTTTGTGTTATTATATTGTAGGAGTTTAATTAAGCTTAGTTTTGTGTGTTATTATTGGTGCAGGAGATAGGGTTCCACTGGGTGCACCAGCACTAATGATATCACCACAACCACAAGGGGTGAAGCCTAGGCTGGTGAGGCCAGATCTGGTGCATCAGAGGGATGCAAAGTATCATGTTTCCTCAGACAGCTATAAGACCTTAGTTAAGCGCGTTGCACTTTCAAATATTATGGTGCTAAACATTTAATTTATATGTATTTCTTACACATGATAATGCTTTCTCTGTTTCCATGTTAGATATATCTTAAGTACAAGACACCAACACATTTTGTTCTGATTCTGAATACTGGACATATCACACAATTAACCTAAACACTTATCAAACTTTGACCAGTCATTATCCTTTTGCTTAGTTCTCATTCTGTTAATGTGTTTGAAGAATACAACCTTGTACTAGTGTGATGCTCATAGAGAAAGAGAGAGAGAAAGAAAAAAGAAAAAGAAAATTATGAGAGATAGAGCATTGAAGAGTTGTTGGCATTTGGGGAGGATGCAGTCCTCATTAACGCCATCACTGGTCAACCTCTTCTAACTAACTAATGGGGTCTTACCCTCCACTCTCTCCACCATGGCGCTTCTTATTATCTGCTTCTACATACCCTCCCTCACGCACCTTATTAGTAACAAATCACTCCTCATTTTCCTTCATTCCCATTTCTCATCACTTACCTTGATTATTTATTACTCACACTTTTCATTTTTTATTTTTTTTGTGTTTGTCTCTTTTGCAGATTTAGCAAGGTAGACAAGTGTTGAAGGAAAGGACTTTTAAGCATCTACTATATATAGGATCGATGGAGGGGATTTAGATCTATCTATGGCGTTGTATGTTTGAGTTTAGAGTTTCTTCTATCACTTTCCTACTATTATATTATAAAAGATATATCTTTAATTAATTATCTACTTATTACTTGTCTACTTTGTGTTTAAGTATTAGCATTAGGGTTATATGAATATGAGTTCTTTTAATTTCGCCAATTTACTTCTACCATGTAATCTTCTTAGCCACCCTATATTAGTCCAATGAAAACTTTCTTAGCTTCTTGCTATGGTCGTATATATGGCTTTAATTTGTGCCTCTCATCGTTCTTATTATTATTCCCAAGGAAAAATGAGTTATTGTATTAGGAGAAGTTATATATAGAAATCTATATAATGCATTTTAATTAATTTTACTTTTTCTTAATGCTACTCGTGATAAAATGATCATAAGAGATAAGATAAAACGTGGATTATATAACAAATGAGAGTTTACACTCCATTTTATAATGTGATCTTTTGTTTATAATATGTTAGTTTAATTATATCAATTTAGCAGGTTTCAGAAAAAGTTGTATTAAGTACAATAGATATTGAAGTATGCTTATACTATAAATTAGATGAATGAATCTTCTAAATAATTTTTAAATTTGGTACTTTCAACTCTTGAGTGGAAGATGAATCCACCAAAATGCCTCTCTTTCATTGATTACATCACAAGAAGACTTAAAATGTTTTCAGTTCTTCAACACATGTCAATCTCTTCTTCTTTCTCTCTTATTAGGTAATAATTAATCTCTTTCTTTAACTTCTATATATACATTTCTTCAACTTCAGTTATTTATTTATTTATTTATTTTTAATGCAGATTCCAGGTTTATTGGTTATTGTGATTCTAGATCATTATCTTCCTAAGAGGTTCATTGCTAATTTGATTGTACTTATTTATTATATTTTTAATGATAATATGTATGTATATATTTACTTATTTGAACCTGTTCCATCATTGGCTTCTGACATCTATTTGTTGCTGTTTCTGTGTTTTAACTTTTAAGTCTCTAGCAGGGATCAATTTACATTTGACAGAGGCACAGAATACTGGAGGTACTTCTTAACTGTGAATGATATGATGTTAATATTGTTCTTTGATGCTGAAAGGATTTACTATTTATCATGTGTTTCGTCCGAACAGAATCAGATGGCATTTTATTCCCAAAATCTAGTCTGAGAAATTCTCCTTGTGGCAATGGCACCAATTTCCATACTTCTTTAGTTGCCTTGCTTTGCATGTTTAGAAACTTCCATTCTGATGTTTATTGGGGGGCCATTTTTTTAGTGGTACTGTTAATCAACTTTTCATTTGTGCACTCAAGGAATTGTTGGCTATTGTTAGTTCTTTGCTTTTAAACTCACATTTTTGTGTGTAATTTGTGTGTATGCATTCTTTTATTTATGGGTTCACTTGGTTCTTATTTATCTATGAATCTTGCTTTCCTTATTCCTAGGATTTTGTTTTTCTTTGGGAAAGGGCATGTACCGTGTGCTTTATATTCCTGAAGATGAAGCTGTTCTCTTGAATTCTAGGGAGAAGGCGCCTTACATGATCTGTGTTGAAGTATTGAGATGTGACATGATAAGGTATTACTTCAATAGTAATCCCCATAAGTTTTAAAGAATACAGCAGTTCATAAAATGAGAAACATTTCTGATATATTCCCTTCACTACAAAACATTTATCATAGCAATTCCAAGGACACGTCCAGTCCTGATAAACTTTCCATTTTGTTGTTATTTTCTGAAGTCATTGACCATTTTGTTGTGACAATAATATACTTGTTGATTTGTAGGTTAGGGACTTAAGCTCTCATCTGAATACTCTAGCAGAGTCAGAAACAGAGGGTGTCCAAGGAGCTGCTGCGGTTTTTAATCAGGCCCCGCTTTATAAACATAAACACAAATATGAAGGCTATGCTATAGACTGGAGTCTTCTTGTTCTCGGAGCCAGAAGACTTGTATCTGGTAATATTTGGTTATTTCTTTTTCTCTGTTTAGCTACATTTTATAAACATGGAATATTGACAATACTCCATTTGTTGGGCATACTGCTAGTGTTGAAGATCTGCAAGTTATATTGGGGGTTTATGAGACCTCTTAACTATCAAATAGCAAGAGCACATGTTCTTTGTGATGTCATTGTAATTTCTAGTAATGAGAAGAACCGCATTTTCCTAATTTCTTATTAACTTCACTTTGATATATATATATATAGCCATTTAACTAACAGCAAAATTGAGCAGTGTTTTCTCTGAACTTGTGTCTCTTTCTCTTTGTTTCAAATTCCAATTACTTAGTTTCCTTTGAATTGTAGTTTTCATCATCTATTTTTTTAATTAAAAATAAATAATAATCTCAATTTTTTTCCCGTGAGACTGAGACTTAGATCCACCACTCTCTGATTCAGGTTAATTTAATTAATTTATTTATTTATAATTAAAATTAAATGTGTGAGGAACAGTCACTATCTCATTGGATTCAATACCCTAAAGCAGTAGCAGTTCATGCTTAGCGTTTCAGCTTTTATTATAATAATTATTGGTTTGTTTGTTTATTTTAATTATTTTTTGTCTCTCTTCCAATCAGAAGTACTCTAGAGCAATAGCAATAGCAATCTCTATCTTTTTGGCTATGATTGAGTGATTATCTTGACCATAAATGCATGACTTTTTGGCTGCATCTGAAAAAGAAGTGTGAGATAAGGGGATGAAAATTGGGACAGAAAGCAGTTTCTGATATTAAATGTCTCATATTCTTTCTAACTAAGCCATTAACCCTAAACCTCATTTCTAGACACATACATTAAATTTGCATTTGAAATTTGAAGTCTAGATTTCTTTTTGAGGAATCTTCTATTGACATATTTCATTCATTGACTTCTTCGATTTTTTTTCTCTATTATAGGAGTCTGAAAGGGCTGTGAGCAGAGAAGAGGGTTTAGCTCTCGCCAAAGAGTTGGGGTGTTTGCTTCTCAAAAGTAATGCTAAAACTCGAGAAAATGTGGAGCAGTGCTTTGAGGAACTTGCTCTAAAGGTACAGTTTTAGATATCTGGTTCAGTGCTGGTTTTCTTTAGGGAACACATAATTTAAAGCATAAAAAACAAAAAGTTAAGATTGTCCTATTAAGTGGGAGCGGCTATATCATAGGCATTTGTTCTAAATAATTCAATGAACTTATTTGGGTACATAGCATTTACAGCTGTTAATGCAGAAGTACCAAAAAAATGATTGCTACATAAAAGTGACTTTAAAAATGCTAAGAAACGAATGAAAATTGAAATTGCATGCATAAGTGGAAGGGAAAGATCATTTGCTGTGTAATGCTTTTTTACTGCACAATCCTGACAAATAATAATATTATTATCTTGGTTTATGTGTTTCTTTTTCCATTGGCTTTACTATTTCTCTTTAATATTTTGTTTATTATGTTTTCAAATTATATTTTTGTTGTAGGAATTGAATCAAGAGAGTGAGATTTCATCGCCAAAATAGTTAGAAAGTAGGTCTTCTGGAGCAAGCAATAGAGCAGCATGAAATATGATGGAGATTTTATGTATTAAGTGTTACATGTTATGACATTTATAGTTGAAAAATTATGTTATGTTTGATACTTTGTATAGGAGTTATTATTTTTTATTTCTAATACTAAAAAATCATATATTATGTTTAATACTTTGTTTCTGAGTTATATAATATTTTGTTTATGGATTATGATTTCTAATAATAAATATTATTTGTTTAACACGAAAAAAATGAGGGTAAAAATTGCATTTTTAAATGATAAAAAAGTGTCATTGTTAGGGTTAAAACGGCGGTTCAAAAATGACATTTTAACCAATCAAAAGCCACTCTGTAAGGGTAAAAACGGCGGTTCAAAAATGTCGTTTTAACCAACTAAAATGCTATTATTAGGGTAAAAATGGCGGTTCAAAAATGCCATTTTAACCGACTAAAATGTCATTCTGTGAGGGTAATAATGGCGGTTTAAACTGTCATTTTAACCAACCCTTAAACCGCCGTTTTAACCTGGAAATAACGGCGGTTTGAACCGTCGTTTTAACCCAGTAAAAAACCGCCGTTTTAACCTGAAAATAATGGCGGTTTGAACCGCCGTTTTAACCCAGTAGAAAACCGCCATTTTAACTTCAGAAAATTGTGGCGGTTTTTAGAAAACCGCCGTAATAACCAAAATGGCGGTCTGAATTATGGCGTTTTTCAAAACCGCCGTACTTGGTAATAATGGCGGTTCAAACCGCCGTAATTACCCAAAAAAACCGCCATTTTTACCCAAATTTTTTGTAGTGTAAAGTGATCAAAAGATCTTAAGATGAATAATAAAACAAAACTGAGACCAAAGATGAAACGTGGTCAAAAGATATCTAATACAATAGTTAAAAGTCCTATATATACTAGACTAGCTACTAGGGTTTACATGAGTAAGTAATTGATGCATAAATCCACTTCCGGGGCCCACTTGGTGTATGCTTGGGCTGAGCTTGATCTATCCACGAGCTGAGGCTTTTCTTGGAGTTGAACGCCGAGTTATAGCGTATTTCTGGCGTTCAACTCCGGGTTATGACGTGTTTTCGGCGTTTAACTCCAGACAGCAGCATGTACTTGGCGTTGAGCGCCACTTTACATCATCAATTTCCGAATAAAGTATGGACTATTATATATTGCTGGAAAGCTCTGGATGTCTAATTTCCAAAGCCGTTGAGAGCGCACCATTTGGAGTTCTGTAGCTCCAGAAAATCCATTTCGAGTGCAGGGAGGTCAGATTCCAACAGCGTCAGCAGTCCTTTTGTCAGCCTTTTTCAGAGTTTTGCTCAAGTCCCTCAATTTCAGCCAGAAATTACCTGAAATTACAAAAAAACACACAAACTCATAGTAAAGTCCAGAAATGTGAATTTAACATAAAAACCAATGAAAACATCCCTAAAAGTAGGTTGAACTTACTAAAAACTACCTAAAAACAATGCCAAAAAGCGTATAAATTATCCGCTCATCACAACACCAAACTTAAATTGTTGCTTGTCCCCAAGCAACTGAAAATCAAATAGGATAAAAAGAAGAGAATATACTATAAATTCCAAAATATCAATGAATATTAATTCTAATTAGATGAGCGGGACTTGTAACTTTTTGCTTCTGAATAGTTTTGGCATCTCACTTTTTCCTTTGAAGTTTAGAGTGATTGGCGTCTCTAGGAACTCAGAATTCAGATAGTGTTATTGATTCCTAGTTAATCATGTTGATTCTTGAACACAGCTACTTATGAGTCTTGGCCGTGGCCCTAAGCACTTTGTTTTCCAGTATTACCACCGGATACATAAATGCCACAGACACATAACTGGGTGAACCTTTTCAGATTGTGACTTAGCTTTGCTAGAGTCCCCAGTTAGAGGTGTCCAGAGCTCTTAAGCACACTCTTTTGCTTTGGATCACGACTTTAACCACTCAGTTTCAAGCTTTTCACCTGGACCTTCATGATACAAGCACATGGTTAGGGACAACTTGATTTAGCCGCTTAGGCCTGGATTTTATTTTCTTGGGACCTCCTATCCATTGATGCTCAAAGCCTTGGATCCTTTTTACCCTTGCCTTTTGGTTTTAAGGGCTATTTGGCTTTTTCTGCTTGCTTTTTCTCTTTTTTTTCTTTCTAATTTTTTTCGCTAATTTTTTTTTTCACAAGCTTTTGCTTTTTCACTGCTTTTTCTTGCTTCAAGAATCAATTTCATGATTTTTCAGATTGTCAATAACATTTTTCCTTGTTCATCATTCTTTCAAGAGCCAACAATTTTAACATTCATAAACAACAAGATCAAAAATATGCACTGTTCAAGCATTCATTCAGAAAACAAAAAGTATTGTCACCACATCAATATAATTAAATTAAATTCAAGGACAATTTTCGAAATTCATGTACTTCTTGTTCTTTTGAATTAAACATATTTCATTTAAGAGAGGTGAAGGATTAATGGAATTATTCATAACTTTAAGACATAGTTACTAAACTAATGATCATGAAGTAGAGACACAAAACATAGATAAACACAACATAAAAACCGAAAAGCAGAAAGAAATAAGAACAAGGAATGAATCCACCTTTAGTGGCATCTTCTTCTTGAAGGACCAACAATGTTCTTAAGCTCTTCTATGTCCATTCCTTGCCTTTGTTGCTCCTCCCTCATTGCTCTTTGATCTTCTCTTATTTCATGGAGAATGATGGAGTGCTCATGATGTTCCACCCTTAATTGTTCAACATTGTGGCTCAAATCTTCTAAGGAAGTGTTGAGTTGTTCCCAATAGTTGTTGGGAGGAAAGTGCATCCCTTGAGGCATCTCAGGGATTTCTTGATGATGAGCTTCCTCATGCATCTCTTGAGAACCGTGGAGGGTCTCTCTTGCTTGCTCCATCCTCTTCTTGGTGATGGGCTTATCCTCTTCAATGGAGATGTCTCCTTCTATGATAACTCCAGCTGAGTAACATAGATGGCAAATAAGGTGAGGAAAAGCTAGCCTTGCCATGGTGGAGGGCTTTTCGGCTATTTTGTAGATTTCATTGGAGATGACTTCATGAACTTCTACTTCCTCTCCAATCATGATGCTCTGAATCATGATGGCCCGATCCACAGTAACTTCAGATCGGTTGCTAGTGGGAATGATGGAGCGTTGAATGAACTCCAACCATCTTCTAGCTACAGGCTTGAGGTCCAGTCTTCTTAGTTGGACTGGCTTGCCTTTGGAGTCTCTTTTCCATTGAGCTCCTTCCACACATATGTCCATTAGGACTTGGTCCAACCTTTGATTAAAGTTGACCCTTCTAGTGTAGGGGCGTTCATCTCCTTGCATCATGGACAAGTGGAACGCCAACCTCACATTCTCCGGACTAAAATCTAAGTATTTCCCCCGAACCATTGTGAGGTAATTTTTTGGACTCGGGTTCATACTTTGATCATGGTTCCTAGTGATCCATGCATTGGCATAGAACTCTTGAACCATTAAGATTCCGACTTGTTGCATGGGGTTGGTTAGGACTTCCCAACCTCTCCTTCGGATCTCATGTCGGATCTCCGGATACTTATTTTTCTTGAGCTTGAAAGGGACCTCAGGGATCACCTTCTTCGTTGCCACAACATCATAGAAGTGGTCTTGATGGCTCTTGGAGATGAATCTTTCCATCTCCCATGACTCGGAGGTGGAAGCTTTTGTCTTCCCTTTTCCTTTTCTAGAGGATTTTCCGGCCTTAGGTGCCATTGATGGTAATGGAAAAACAAAAAGCTTATGCTTTTACCACACTAAACTTAAAATATTGCTCGCCCTCGAGCAAGAGAAGAAAGAAGAGAAGAAGAAGAAGAAGAAAATGGAGGAGAGTGAGGGGAGATGGATTCGGCCAAGGTATAGTAGAGGGGGTAGTGTTGTGTGAAAATGAAGTAGAATGGAAGGGTATATATAGGGAGAGGGGTAGGTTCGGCCATTTAGGGTGGGATTGGGTGGGAAAATGTTTTTGAATTTTGAAGGTAGGTGGGGTTTATGGGGAAGAGTGGATGTATGTGAGTGGTGAATAGGTGATTGGGAAGAGAGATTGAGGTGATTGGTGAAGGGTTTTTGGGAAGTGTGACATGGGGAAGAGTAAAATAGGATTAGGAGGTAAGGTGGGAATATAGTAGGTGGGGATCATGTGGGGTCCACAGATCCTGAGGTGATCCTGTGGGGTCCACAGATTCTGAGGTGTCAAGGAATTTCATCCCTGCACCAAATAGGCATGTAAAATGCCTTTGCACACCATTCTGGCGTTTAAACGCCGAGTGGTGCACATTCTGGGCGTTCAACACCCATATGTAACATGTTTCTGGTGTTGAACGCCAGTTTCATGCTTGTTACTGGCGTTCAGCGCCAGCTTTTCTTCTAGGCACATTCCTGGCGTTCAAACGCCAGAATGTTGCTTGTTTCTGGCGTTCAGCACCAGATTCATGCTCTGTTCTGGCATTGAACGCCAGCCAGATGCTCCTTACTGGCGTTGAACGCCAGTCTGTGCTTCCTCCAGGGTGTGATTTTTCTTCTGCTGTTTTTGATTCTGTTTTTTTTTATTATTTTTATATTTTTTTTCGTGACTCCACATGATCATGTACCTAATAAAATACAAAATAACAATAAAATAAAATAAAATAAAAATTAGATAAATAAAATTGGGTTGCCTCCCAACAAGCGCTTCTTTAATGCCAATAACTTGACAGTGGACTCTCATGGAGCCACAAGGTGATCAGGTCAATGTTGTATAGTCCCAACACCAAACTTAGAGTTTGGTTGTGGCCTCCCAACACCAAACTTAGAGTTTGACTGTGGGAGCTCTTCTTGACTCTGAACTGAGAGAAGCTCTTCATGCTTACTCTCTTTTGTCACAGAGGGATGGCCATGTACCTTAAACACAAGGTAGTCCCCATTCAATTGAAGGACTAGTTCACCTCTGTTGACATCTATCACAGCTCCTGCTGTAGCTAGGAAAGGTCTTCCAAGGATGATGCATTCATCCTCTTCTTTCCTAGTGTCTAAGATTATGAAATCAGTAGGGATGTAAAGGCCTTCAACCTTTACTAACACGTCCTCCACTATTCCATAAGCCTGTCTCAATGACTTGTCTGCCAATTGTAATGAGAACAAGGCAGGTTGTACCTCAATGATCCCCAGCTTCTCCATTACAGAGAGTGGCATAAGATTTATCCCTGACCCCAGATCACACAGAGCTTTTACAAAGGTCATGGTGCCTATGGTACAAGGTATCAAAAACTTGTCAGGATCTTGTTTCTTTTGAGGTAAAATTTGCTGAATCCAGGTATCCAGTTCACTAATGAGCAAGGGAGGTTCACTTTCCCAAGTCTCATTACCAAACAACTTGGCATTCAGCTTCATGATAGCTCCTAAATATTGAGCAACTTGCTCTCCAGTCACATCTTCATCCTCTTCAGAGGAAGAATAGTCTTCAGAGCTCATGAATGGCAGAAGGAGATTTAATGGAATCTCTATGGTCTCTATATGAGCCTCAGATTCCTTTGGATCCTTAATAGGAAACTCTTTCTTGCTTGAGGGACGTCCCAGGAGGTCTTCCTCACTAGGATTTTCGTCCTCCTCCTCCCTTGTGCATTCGGCCATATTGATTATTTCAATGGCCTTGCACTCTCCTTTTGGATTCTCTTCTGTATTGCTTGGGAGAATACTGGGAGGAGTTTCAATGACTTTCTTACTCAGCTGGCCCACTTGTGCCTCCAGATTTCTGATGGAGGATCTTGTTTCACTCATGAAACTGAAAGTGGCCTTTGACAGATCAGAGACTAGATTGGCTAAATTAGAAGTGTTTTGTTCAGAATTCTCTGTCTGTTGTTGAGAAGATGATGGGAAAGGCTTGCTATTGCTCAGCCTATTGCGTCCACCATTGTTAAAGCCTTGTTGAGGCTTTTGTTGATCCTTCCATGAGAAATTTGGATGATTTCTCCATGATGAGTTATAGGTGTTTCCATAAGGTTCACCCATGTAATTAACCTCTGCCATGGCAGGGTTCTCAGGATCATAAGCTTCTTCAGAAGTTACCTCTTTAGTACTGTTAGATGCATGTTGCCATCCATTCAGATTTTGAGAGATCATATTGACCTGTTGAGTCAACTCTTTGTTCTGAGCCAATATGGCATTCAGAGCATCAGTTTCAAGAACTCCTTTCTTCTGAGGTATCCCATTATTCACGGAATTCCTCTCAGAAGTGTACATGAATTGGTTGTTTGCAACCATATCAATGAGTTCTTGAGCCTCTTCAGGCGTTATCTTTAGGTGAATAGATCCACTTGCAGAATGGTCCAATGACATTTTCGAAAATTCAGATGGACCATAATAGAATATATCTAATATGGTCCATTCTGAAAACATGTCAGATGGACATCTTTTGGTCAGCTGTTTGTATCTTTCCCAAGCTTCATAGAGGGATTCACCATCTTTTTGTTTGAAGGTTTGAACATCCACTCTCAGCTTGCTCAGCTTTTGAGGAGGAAAGAATTTATCTAAGAAGGCTGTGACCAGCTTATCCCAGGAGTCAAGGCTATCCTTAGGTTGTGAATCCAACCATATTCTAGCTCTGTCTCTTACAGCAAAAGGGAAAAGCATGAGTCTATGGACTTCAGGATCAACTCCATTCGTCTTTACAGTCTCACAGATCTGCAAGAACTCAGTTAAAAACTGATAAGGATCTTCAGATGAAAGTCCATAAAACTTACAGTTTTGTTGCATTAAGGCAACTAGCTGAGGTTTCAGCTCAAAGTTGTTGGCTCCAATGGCAGGAATGGAGATGCTTCTTCCATCAAATTTGGACGTTGGTTTTGTGAAGTCACCAAGCATTCTCCTTGCATTATTATTGTTTTCGGCTGCCATCTCCTTCTCTTGTTCAAAAATTTCTGAAAGGTTACCTTTAGATTGTTGTAATTTAGCTTCTCTTAGTTTCCTTTTCAGAGTCCTTTCAGGTTCGGGATCAATTTCAACAAGAGTGCCTTTTTCCCTGTTCCTGCTCATATGAAAGAGAAGAAAACAAGAAAAGAAGAGGAATCCTCTATGTCACATTATAGAGATTCCTTTATGTTAGTAGAAAAAAAAAGGGGAGAAGAGTGAAGAAGAATGGGTTCGGATTATTAGATGAAGAGAGGTGAAGAGAAGTGTTAGTAAATAAACAATTGAATAGAATAAGAAAAGAGAGGGAGAATTTCGAAAATAATTTTGAAAAAAGGGGTTAGTAATTTCGAAAATTAGAGATAAGATAAGATTAAAATTAAAATTTAGAACAAAAAGAATTTTTGAAAAAGAGGTGAGATATTTTCGAAAATTAGAGAGGGAAAAGTAGTTAGGTGGTTTTGAAAAAGATAAGAAACAAACAAAAAGTCAAATAGTTAGTTGAAAAAGATATTAAAATCAAATTTTAAAAAGATAAGAAGATAAGATAAGATAAGATATTTTTGAAATCAAATTTTGAAAAAGATAAGATAAAAAGATAAGATTTTTAAGCAAAAGATATTTTGAAAAAGATTTAATTTTAAAATTAAAATTAATTACTTAACTAATAAGAAACTAAAAGATAGGATTCTAGATTTTAAAGATTGAACCTTTCTTAATAAGAAAGTAACAAACTTTAAATTTTTGAATCAATCACATTAATTGTTAGTGTAATTTCGAAAATATGATATAAAGATAAGAAAAAGATTTTGAAAATAATTTGAAAAATATTTTTGAAATTTTCGAAAATGATAAAAAATGAAAAAGATATGATTTTTGAAAAAGATTTTAAAAAGAAAAGATTTTTAAAATTGAAAATTTTGAGAGAAAAAAGGAAAAGATATTTTTTTATTTTTGAAATTTTATAGATGAGAGAGAAAAACACAAATATGACCCAAAACATAAAAATTTTGGATCAAAACACATGATGCATGCAAGAACACTATGAATGTCAAGATGAACACCAAGAACACTTTGAAGATCATGATGAACATCAAGAACATATTTTTGAAAAATTTTTGATGCAAAGAAAACATGCAAGACACCAAACTTAGAAACCTTTAATGCATGGACTCTAACAAACAAAAAATGCATATGAAAAACAAAATAAGACACAAAATAAGAAAATATCAAGATCAAACAAGAAGACTTGTCAAGAACAACTTGAAGATCATGAAGAACACTATGAATGCATGGAATTTTCGAAAAAAATGCAAAAAAAAAAATTTAAAGCATGCAATTGACACCAAACTTAAAACATGACACAAGACTCAAACAAGAAACACAAAATATTTTTTATTTTTATGATTTTATGATTTTTTTTTGGATTTTTTTTTAATTTTTTTCGAAAATTTTTTTTTGGAAAAACGAAAAAGAAAAATTTTGAAAAAGTTTTTGAAAAGAAAATTACCTAATCTGAGCAACAAGATGAACCGTCAGTTGTCCATACTCGAACAATCCCCGGCAACAGCGCCAAAAACTTGGTGGACGAAATTGTGATCACATCAATGTAGTACTCTTTGTTATTGTATGGAATCATTATTATGGCTCTTGGCTATGTGTGGACACAACTCCGTTCAACTTAACCAGCAAGTGTACTGGGTCATCCAAGTAATACCTTACGTGAGTAAAGGTCGATCCCACAGAGATTGTTGGTATGAAGCAAGCTATGGTCACCTTGTAAATCTCAGTTAGGCAGATTAAAGGGTTATGGGTTTCGAAAAGTAATAATAAATAGAAAATAAAAAGGGATAGAAATACTTATGTAAATCAATAGTGGGAATTTCAGATAGGCGTGTGGAGATGCTAGAATCCTTTCGAATCTCTACTTTCTTACTACTTTCATCCAATCCTTCTTACTCCTTTCCATGGCAAGCTGTATGTAGGGCATCACCATCATCAATGGCTACTTTTAATCCTCTCGGGAAAATGGTCCTATGCGCTGTCACTGCACGGCTAATCGTCTGGAGGCATCACCCTTGACAATGGCTACATCCCATCCTCTCAGTGAAAATGGTCCAAATGCTCTGTCACAGCACGGCTAATCATCTGTCGGTTCTCAATCAGGTTGGAGTAGAATCCCTTGATTCTTTTGCGTTTGTCATCACGCCCAGCCTTCAGAAGTTTGAAGCTCGTCACAGTCATTCAATACTGGAATCCTACTCGGAATACCACAGACAAGGTTAGACTTTTCGGATCCCCATGAATGCCGCCATCTATCTAGCTTATACCACGAAGATTCTGTTGGGGAATCTAAGAGATATGCGCCCGGCCTAAGGTAGAACGGAAGTGGTTGTCAGTCACGCGCGTTCATAGGTGAGAATGATGATGAGTGTCACGGATCATCACATTCATCAAAGTTTTGTGCAACGTATATCTTGGAATAAGAATAAAAGAGAATTGAATAGAAAGTAATAGTAATTGTATTGAAACTTGAGGTACAGCAGAGCTCCAGAAACTCCACCGTTGAAAATACATAAGTGAAAGGTTCAGGCATGGCCGAATGGCCAGCCCCCATGGTCTAAGGACTATGCGCCCCCAGATGTTCCTTAGATCTAAAGTGATCAAAAGATCTTAAGATGAATAATAAAACAAAACTGAGACCAAAGATGAAACGTGGTCAAAAGATATCTAATACAATAGTTAAAAGTCCTATATATACTAGACTAGCTACTAGGGTTTACATGAGTAAGTAATTGATGCATAAATCCACTTTCGGGGCCCATTTGGTGTATGCTTGGGCTGAGCTTGATCTATCCACGAGTTGAGGCTTTTCTTGGAGTTGAACGCCGAGTTATAGCGTGTTTCTAGCGTTCAACTCCGGGTTATGACGTGTTTCCGGTGTTTAACTCCAGACAGCAGCATGTACTTGGCGTTGAGCGCCACTTTACGTCGTCAATTTCCGAATAAAGTATGAACTATTATATATTGCTGGAAAGCGCTGGATGTCTACTTTCCAACGCCGTTGAGAGCGTGCCAGTTGGAGTTCTGTAGCTCCAGAAAATCCATTTCGAGTGCAGGGAGGTCAGATTCCAAAAGCGTCAGCAGTCCTTTTGTCAGCCTTTTTCAGAGTTTTGCTCAAGTCCCTCAATTTCAGCCAGAAATTACCTGAAATTACAAAAAAACACACAAACTCATAGTAAAGTCCAGAAATGTGAATTTAACATAAAAACTAATGAAAACATCCCTAAAAGTAGCTTGAACTTACTAAAAACTACCTAAAAACAATGCCAAAAAGCGTATAAATTATCCGCTCATCATGACGCGTACGCGCATAGTACGCGCACGCGCCATTGCTGCCACCTGGTTCACTTAAAGCAAAATGTGGCCAGTGAATTCTAAAGCCTTGTGGGCCCAATCCAACTCAATTCTGATACTACTTAACCCAAGGAGTGAAGAGGAAAAAAGAGGAGTTAGTTACCAATTAGTTTTAGTTTAGCTTTTAGATAGTTTCTAGAGAGAGAAGCTCTCTCTTCTCTCTAGGATTAGGATTAAGATTAGTTCTTAGATCTAGGTTTTAATCTTTGCTTTCTTCTACTTCTACCTTTCAATTCCTTGTTGTTACATTCATCTTCCTCTATTCTTTTGTTGTAATTTCCTTTATGTTGTTCTTATGTTTTGTTGTAGATCTACTATTGTTCCTTCCATTTTCTTTCAATTCAATTAGAGGTAATTCATAATAATTGTGTTCATTTGATTTGTTGTTATTTAATTCCTTGCAATTGAGTAGTGTAGATTTACTTTTCTTGCAACTTTACTATGCTTTCCTTTTATGCCTTCTAAGTGTTTGATGAAATGCTTGGTTGGATTTTAGAGTAGAATTTTATACTCTTGGCTTGGAAAGGTAACTTAGGACCTCTTGAGTTACTAATGTCCAAGTAATTGATGATTGGGATCCATTGACTCTAGTTCTCACTAATTGAATTAGTGGAGAATTAGGACTTATGAACTTGGATTGATATAGCTCATTTGACTTTTCTTTACTACTAGTTAGAGGATGATTTAATGAGATTAATCATTGCAAATTCTCATATTGTGGTTAGTGATTAGGATAGAGATCCTTGACCACCAACCCTTGCCAAGACCTTTTTAGGCCTTTGTTTACTTTTTTGCCATTTATCTTTCATGCTTCATATCAAAACCCCAAAATAACCCACAACCAATAACAAGACACTTTATTGTAATTCCTAGGGAGAACGACCCGAGGTTTGAATACTTCAGTTTATAAATTTTAGGGGATTGTACTAGTGACAAACAACTTTTTGTATGAAAGGATTATTGATTGGTTTAGAAACTATACTTTACAACGAGAATTCATTTGTGAATTTCTAAGCCGTCAAAAATCTAATCATCAAAATGGCGCCGTTGCCGGGGAATTGCAATGGTGTTGTGTTATTGGTTATTGTATATATGTGAATATTGTGAATATGTTTGCTTTTTGCTTCTTTGTTAGTTTTTAGTTTGTTCTCTTTATTTGCTCCTATTTTTTTATTTTTGCCCTCTCTTACTATCATGAATTCTCACTTTGGCTATGAGTGTGATTACAATTATGTTGTAGGTGGTTAGAACTTCAATGAGAATGTGTATCAAGGATGGGATAACCAAAGGTGGGAGGAGCCATATGCATATGATCAATCCTCATGGCAACAACCTCCACCAATGCACTATGAAGAAGAGCCATTCTATGATGCATATCAATCCAATGGCTATGGTGAATCACCTTGTGACTTTCAAGAACCACCACCATATGCCTATGAACCATATCCTCAACATAACTCTCAACCATACTCACAAGCCCCTTCTTACCAACCACCTTCATATGACCCTAATCCATACCCATCCTACCAACAACCATATGAGCCATATGAACCACATATAGAGCCACCACCATTCCAACATCAATATTTTCAAGAGCCACCTCCTCCACATTATTACCAAGATGAACCACCTCCAATATATGAAAATTTTCAACCACAAGATGAATACTACTTTCTACCACAACCTCCCATGGAAGAATACTCATATCCATTGATCCAAAAGCCACCTGATCCTAATCATATTATCCAAGAGGAACAAGAGTCAAGGGATCGTCTCAAGGAAGCATTGGATCAATTTCAAGCAACCATGGAGTGTGTTGTGCAACAAGTGGAAAAAGTGGAGAATATTGAACCACCACAACTCTACCAAGAAGAACCATCTTCCTACTATGAACCCTTTTCCCAAAATGAGGAACCCTTCCACCCACCCCAATCTCTAATGGATGAAACCCTTGGTGTTCTTGTTCAAGGACAAGAAGAGATGAAAAGGAATGTGCAAAATTTCATGGCCGCCTTGGATGCGGTAACAAATCAATTAGCCTCCCAATGCTTGATCACTCAAGGAACTCCCACGGCTACATGTGGAGAATCAAATGAAGAACATAGCATGAAGGAGAGATTGGAAACTCCGGTGGGAAATGAAGGAAGTTGCTTTGTATTGGAACAATTGGAGGAAGCCTTAATTGTTGAAGACACGGAAGAAGTGATAGAAGACTTAGGAGATGCGGAGCCTCCATGGGAACATAGAGTTGAAGAAAACCCCTCCAAGATGATTGAAATTGATGCTAGGGAGGAAAGTGCACACCTTCCAAGGCATATTCCATATGAAGACTTGGATGGGATAGAGAAAGAATTGAGTTCCTTTGGTGACGAAGATCAAGCATCAAGTCTTAGTGGTGAAAAATCCTTTGAGCATGAAGAACCTTCTCCGGTTGGATTTGAAAGCGTTGAGGAGGTAAATTTTTCTCACGAGTAATTACCCAAATCAGTCCCCGAGGATTTTAGAATCAGACATTTTAGTCCCTAAGAAAAATTAATACACATATTAATCCCCAAGGTTTTATTCCGGCAGACAAATCAGTCCCTAGTTCATTTTCCGGCAGTGTAATTATCCAGATCAGTCCCCAAAGATTTTAAAAACGGACATCTTAGTCCCCAAGAAAAACTAATGTACAAATCAATCCCTAACGTTTCTCTTTGTTAGACATAATAGTCCCCCGTCCAAAAATAAAATAAAATAAAATAATAATTATTATTAATTGCTCAATAATATTGTACTATATTTTTTGTATTTTTTAGACAAAAATAATGATAAATTTATTCATTAAATTTATATATATATATATATATATATATATATATATATATATATAGTGTCAATCAATAATAATAATAATAATAATAATAATAATAATAATAATAATAATAGAGATTATTTTACAAAAAATTTAAAGTTAAAACCATTTGATATTTTTGTATTTAATATAATCAAAAGATGGCCTACGTAAAAAAATTATATATATGTTTGTATTAAAAAATATATATTAAAAGAAAATATTTTTATTTGAATTTATATTAAATATATTTTTTTTAATACAAACATTTTTTTTAAAATAATACATCTTTTAATTATATTAAATACAAAAATATCAAATGATTTTAATCTTGAATTTCTTGTAAAATAATCTCTAATAGTTTTATTTATTATTATTATTATTATTATTATTATTATTATTATTGAGTGACTATATATATATATATATATATATATATATATATATATATATATATATATATATATATATATATATAAGAATCTAATGAATAAATCATTATTTTTATCTAAAAATACAAAAAATCATGGTATAATAGTATTATGTAATTAATAATAATAATAATAATAATAATAATAATAATAATCAATAAAATTATTAGAGATTATTTTATAAGAAATTCAAGGTTAAAACTATTTGATATTTTTATATTTAATATAATCAAAAGATGTAATATTTTAAAAAAAATATTTGTATTAAAAAAATATGTATTTAATATAAATCTAAATTAAAATATTTTCTTTTAATACATATTTTTTAATACAAACATATATATTTTTTTTTACCTAGGACATCTTTTGATTATATTAAATACAAAAATATCAAATAATTTTAACTTTAAATTTTTTATAAAATAATCTCTAATAATTTTATTATTATTATTATTATTATTATTATTATTATTATTATTATTGAGTGACAATATATATATATATATATATATATATATATATATATATATAAGAATTTAATGAATAAATTTATCATTATTTTTGTCTAAAAAATACAAAAAATATAGTACAATATTATTGAGCAATTAATAATAATTATTATTTTATTTTATTTTATTTTTGGACGGGAGACTATTATGTCTAACAAAGAGAAACGTTAGGGATTGATTTGTACATTAGTTTTTCTTGGGGACTAAGATGTCCGTTTTTAAAATCTTTGGGGACTGATCTGGATAATTACACTGCCGAAAAATGAACTAGGGACTGATTTGTCTGTCGGAGTAAAACTTTGGGGATTAATATGTGTATTAATTTTTCTTGGGGACTAAAATGTCCGATTTTAAAATCTTCGGGGACTGATTTGGGTAATTACTCTTTTTCTCACCCTCCCTATTATGATTTGAGTAAAGGAAAAGGTTTTGATAAAATTGTTGAACAAAGGATTGAGATTAAGAGATCTTGTGAAGAGGTGGAAGTCCCTAGAAATAGAATAACATGGGTAGGTTATGCTTTGTCAAGACCTTTGGAAGCATCTTTACCTAGGTTGCCATCTACTCCCTCACTTGAGTGGGTAAAATTTATTTCTATTAGCTTTATTGTCCCACTTGAGTATGGCTTGCTTGAAACGGATGGTCAACTTAGGATGCTTTGTGGGATGAAGCGTAAGCGAAAGATGTTTCGTGGTTGGCGTTGCAAATCAAGGCTTATTTTGGTCAATACTTCAAGAGTTGAATAAAAAGGTGGGAATAGTGCTCAAACAGATGGGTCTAGGAGGATTGTTGGGCATTTCATAGAGAATTCTCCTTGTTCACCACCCGGATGGACCAATAATGATGATCAACTTCAAGACGAGTGTGAAAACAAAGTGTGGGATCCCGGATTAGAAAAAGAGGATCAACTTTGGGAGCCCCAAGCTTGTGAAGAACTCCATCAACACTTGGTTCAATCCATGAAGAATCTTGGGGCACAATGGAGAACCAAGCATTGGTGGGAGTTCCAAGATGAGTACAAGCACAAGCCACCTTGAGAGAAGCTCCCCATAAGTCCAACTTAAGGACAATAAATAAAAGTGCTAGGTGGGAGACACCCCACCATGGTAAATTCTTTTCATTTTCTCTTTTGTACATATTGATAGAATTAGTTTAATTTCATGTTTAGATTAGTTGGTAGAGTTTAATCGGTAGTTTAGTATGTTAAATAAGGTTTTATGGTATTTTGGTAGCTGTTTGGAGGTTTGGAATGCTTGTATTGGTGCAAAAACATAGCAAAAATTTTTTAAAAAACAGAGCACCATCCATGTGTACGCGCACTTCAAGCATTTTCGACCACTTACGCGCACGCGTACATGGCCCGCGCGCGTAGATGCAGAAGTTCCACTCCCAGCTAGCAAACCCGAGAGTTAGGCCTTCACTGTGCGAATGTTGAGCCCCAGGCCCAACACCATCCACGCGTACGCGCACCTAGCGCGTACGCGCCCATCATGCTACATTCGCAAAGCACGCGCAAGCGCACATGCCTCGTGCGCGTCGATTAGACCACCTGCACCTCTGGTACTTTTACCAGAGAGTTGTGCCAACTCTGGGCCAACATTAGGCCGCCGGCCTGGCTAGCCATCCACGCAGACGCGCAAGGTACGCGTCCGCGCCCATGCCCACATCCCCATCCACGCGTGAGCGCACATGACGTGTACCCGCCACTCTCGAAATAAGCCATCGACGCGCGTGCGCCATGTGTGTGTACGCGTGGATGCCCTTTCTTCAATCTATTTCTCTTCTTCTCCTCTTTCCATTTCTTTCCTTTTCCTTTCTTCTTCCCTCCTTCTACCACTCATTCAACACTTCCAAACACCATTGATAACCATTTATTTTAGTTAGTTAATTAGTTAGTTGGGTAGTTTCTTAGTTAGTTCTAGTTAGTTTTCATTTCATTTTTCTTTTTTCCTTTTTCATTATAAGTGTTGGATTGTTATCCTTGTTTACCATTAATTGCTGCTGAGTATTAAAAAGGGATGTTTTCTTAACATCACTATGTTTATAATCTTTGTTGGATTCTATGATTGAGGTTATATTTTGCTACTTGGTTTTGAGTTCTTCATGCTTACCTTTTGAAGAATACCAAGTGATGAGAATTGCCTTCGAGCTTATAACTCTTTTGAATTGCATGTTGTAGCTAGCCATCATGTGATTTGAATCTTTTTCCTCGATTAGGCAACCTCTTGATAGATGATGTTATGCATTTACCTTAGTGCATAGTGTTTCATGATTATATGCATCCATATGTTTTAGCTTGAATGCTTTCATGCTTCTTTAATACTTGTTTTACCTTACAAGTTCACTTAGAGCATCTCAAGCACACTAGGACAAGTGAAGTGCATGCTTCTTTTGTGACATAATTTTTAGGCTAATGTGTGTTCTAAACCGCGCAATTTAGAATTCACACACTTATTTGTCATTAATGTCACACTAATTCACTCACTCAATCCTAGTGATTTACCTCATTCCAACAATTATGCTTCCTTGCTTTTGTTTTCTCATCTTATGGTGTTATATTTTTGTTTTTCATGAACAATGCACCACAAGCAAACATGGAAGCGGAAGAAAGAACGCGTAGCAATCCGGAGAGTCGCCGTACCCCCTTGCTCATCCTTCAATGCACTGAGGACGGTGCAAATTTTTAAGTGTGGGGAGGTCGTCCGACCGGTCGGCGATTTTGGGTGACAAGTTTCTAATCCCAACATTTTTGCATTTCATCTTAGGCTTTTGCATTTTCTTATTTTTGCATACATATACAAAATAAGCTTAGTCAAAATAATGAAAAATTTCAAGAGTTCTATCTATAGAGCACCTCAATTGATTTGATTGAAAACTTTTTCATAGAGCTTGCTAGAATTATATATCTTGTGGTACATGAATTTTTGAGCTAAGAACACAAGCAAGTGAGTTTTGAGCCTATTGGTGTGGTTACATCTTATAACCACTTATTTTTCCTTCTTGTGTGCATTATTCTCTTTCTATGATTGTAATCTTTGAATTGTTTGATTCTTTATATCCATTATTTTGTGTATTCATGCATTTATATGATTGAGGCCATCATTTCATTGAACTCACTTACCCAAAAAAAACCTTACCTTTTATCTTCCATTGTTAGACAAATTTGAGCCTACGATTAACCCACTTGTTCTTATTTTAGCACATTACAAGCCTAAAGCAAAAAACAATAAAAGTCCTTATTTGGATTTTTGATTAGCTTAGGCTAGTGTGTGTGAGTATCATTCAAGTGTGGGAACCTTGGGACATTGGGTGAATAAAAGGGTAGTTTTGTATTTTTATTGAAAATATTGGGAATTTGGTACATACTCATGTATTAATCAAATGTAAAACCTTATGCATTGATTCTTGTGTATATAAAAAAAGAAAAAAATGAGAAAGACAAAATAAAAGAAGAATAAAAAGAAAAATAATATGGAAAAGAAAAAAAATATAGAAAAAGAAAGAAAAAAAAAAGAAAGAAGAAAAAAGGGGACAAAATGCCCCAAAGTGAAGCTCAATAAAATCAATGCATAAGTGTTGTGAAATGAAAAAGGATACATGAGTATGTGAAAAAGTGAAAGATGGGTAGTTAGGTTAGAACTTAATTGTATAGGATGTCATAGGTTAGGTGGGAAGTCTAAGCTTATCAAAGATTCAAATCTCAAGTTCACTTAACCAAATATGCATCCTACCTTGACCCTAACCCTATTACAACCTAAGGAAAAGACCTCATGATAGATGTATGCATGCATGAAATATATGTTGATTGTTAGAAGAAAAACAAATCTTAGAAAGCATGATTAGGAGAGAATTGAGAGAATCAACCCTAAACACTTGAGCTAATAGAGTGCAAACACTACCGGTGAGGGTTTGATGCTCAATTACATGTTTTCACCTATGATCATAATTTTCATACAAGTTTGTAAAAATATTTAATAACTCAATTCAATTGTGGATTAGACTTGCTAGTCCTTAGCCCTTGTGCATATATGCTTCTTGGGAATTGATTTATTTTGACCAAGCAATTGCATTCATTTAGATAGTTGCATATAGGTAGATTGCAATTAGTTAGTTCCCATTGAATAAATGCCATACCCTTACTTCATTCTTGGTTTTAGCATGAGGACATGCTTGGTTTAAGTGTGGGGAGGTTGATAAACCCCATTTGTAGGGTTTATCTTGTGCTTGATTTAAGGGATTTTATGACCTTTTATCCACATTTATCCATTGAAATAGCATGGTTTTGTATATTCTCCTTTAATTGTGCTTAAGAGTGAAAACATATTTTTTAGGTCTTAAAATAGCTAAATTTAATTTACCTTGATTCCATTAGATGCCTTGATATGTTTGTTAAGTTATTTCAGATTTAGGAGGCAAAGATTGGATCAAGGGAATGAAGAAAGAAAGCATGAAAAGTTGGAGAACTCATGAAGAAATGAAAGAACCGGAAAGCTGTCAAGCCGACCTCTTCACACTTAAACGATCATAACCTGAGCTACAGAGGTCCAAATGATACGGTTCTAGTTGGGTTTGAAAGCTAACATCCGGGGCTTCGAAACGATATAAGATTTGCTATGGTTGAACCGCGCATGGTGACGCGTACCCGCATAGTACGCGCATGCGCCGTTGCTGCTACCTGGTTCACTTAAAGCAAAACGTGGCCAGCGAATTCTAAAGCCTTGTGGGCCCAATCCAACTCATTTCTGATACTATTTAACCCAAGGAGTGAAGAGGAAAAAAGAGGAGTTAGTTACCAATTAGTTTTAGTTTAGCTTTTAGTTAGTTTCTAGAGAGAGAAGCTCTCTCTTCTCTCAAGGATTAGGATTAGGATTAGTTCTTAGATCTAGGTTTTAATATTTGCTTTCTTCTACTTCTACCTTTCAATTCCTTGTTGTTACATTCATCTTCCTCTATTCTTTTGTTGTAATTTTCTTTATGTTGTTCTTATGTTTTGTTGTAGATCTACTATTGTTCCTTCCATTTTCTTTCAATTCAATTAGAGGTAATTCATAATAATTGTGTTCATTTGATTTGTTGTTGTTTAATTCCTTGCAATTGAGTATTGTAGATTTACTTTTCTTGCAATTTTACTATGCTTTCCTTTTATGCCTTCCAAGTGTTTGATGAAATGCTTGGTTGGATTTTAGAGTAGAATTTTATACTCTTGGCTTGGAAAGGTAACTTAGGACCTCTTGAGTTACTAATGTCCAAGTAATTGATGATTGGGATCCATTGACTCTAGTTCTCACTAATTGAATTAGTGGAGAATTAGGACTTATGGACTTGGATTGATATAGCTCATTTGACTTTCCTTTACTACTAGTTAGAGGATGATTTAATGAGATTAATCCTTGCCAATTCTCATATTGTGGTTAGTGATTAGGATAGAGATCCTTGACCACCAACCCTTGCCAAGACCTTTTTAGGCCTTAGTTTACTTTCTTGCCATTTATCTTTCATGCTTCATATCAAAACCCCAAAATAACCCACAACCAATAACAAGACACTTTATTGTAATTCCTAGGGAGAACGACCCGAGGTTTGAATACTTCGGTTTATAAATTTTAGAGGTTTGTACTAGTGACAAACAACTTTTTGTATGAAAGGATTATTGATTGGTTTAGAAACTATACTTTACAACGAGAATTCATTTGTGAATTTCTAAGCCGTCAAAAATCTAATCATCAACACACCAGGGGCAACTTGGTAAAAATCGATGCAATCATTAAGGAAACGCGCCGTTACCAATGTAACTGCTCCCACGTGTAAATGCAAAACCTATAACGAATGCGACGTTTGATTAGACGCAACTGTTGAGAAATTTGAATCACGTCGGTTCCAAAAATCACGTCGGTTTCTACATCACATCGGCTACAAGCTTAAGTTCAAATACTCGAGCCCAACTCATAAGTGAAAGAGATTGGACTCGAGTAGGGGCACTGTTCATACTCTGACCCAATATTAAGACCCAAGTCCAAATAAGCCAAAAAGGCCCAATCCAAAGATTGGCCTTCGCTACTCACCGACCTCCTCAGAAAAGGTCAGATTCGACACAAACTCCACTTTAAGGAAGTCGGGATCGAAGGTTAGCTATCAGATAACCCTTATTCAAATAAGTAACTACCCCTAAAATCTCTCAACCCACTTCCAGGAGCCATATCTCAAGTTTCCTAAGATAAATGGACGGTTATCCACCTTAAAAGGTGGAACTACTCCAACGGTGGTTATTGGTTCACTACTATAAATACATTGACACCCCTCAGGTATCTCTAAATTCCAATACTCTCTAAACCTGTCAAACCCTTTGCTAACTTAGGCATCGAAGTGTCTTTGCAGGTACTACCCCCATCCTATCACACATACAAGTCGGACGGCAGCTCCTAGACGCAAGCCAAGTCAGAAACCGCCTCCTTCTGACGTTTGGGCTAACCTTACAAGTCCAACCCATTAATCTCCGATTACCCATTGTAACATTAAGTT
Organism: Arachis stenosperma; assembly: GCF_014773155.1. Lineage (NCBI taxonomy): Eukaryota > Viridiplantae > Streptophyta > Magnoliopsida > Fabales > Fabaceae > Arachis > Arachis stenosperma. Next base: position 94,763,826 of record NC_080386.1, on the reverse strand, counting down.
TTAAGTGTATTCAATTTAAATTAACCATCATAAACTTATTATTATTAAAAGAAGTAGTGCATATTCTATTTTATAATAAATAATAAAAAAGTTGACATAATATTTTTTAAAAAATAGATACAACAAACGAAAATATTTATGTCAACTACTCACCTATATATAATATCAAAGATACAATTTTTAACATTTTGAAATAACTAGTAACAAATAGATAAGACTGATAATAACAATTATTAGCAATATTCTTATTAATGTGTATGTCCTCTATTCAATTTTTATAAGTAAAAAGAAATTAAAATCACTAATGTATATGAAAAAGATAATAAAAATTAGAAAAAAAAGTTCAAAATGACTCCTAACAATATCTTTAACCATAAGCAGACCCTCGATAAAAATATCTGTCAATCCTAATTGATACTTAACAAATAGATCAATTGATTAATGTGCCACATAGAAATATTCTATTATCTTAAGAGAGAGGTCATTAATAAAGAGATTAACAGTAGTCTCTTGTGTAATTAAAAATCAAATATAAAAAAAATATTATTTTTAGAAACCTCATAGTCTTTTAAAAAAATTATCCAAAACTAAGATAAATATTCACCCTTAATTTGTGTCTAGTAAAAATTTATTGAATTTAATTTCTTTATTTATTTTTTGTCATAATGACACAAGCAAATAAGCCGTACTACAATTTCAGGAAATGGAAAGAGTATATTTTAATAAAATAACTAAATTTATCTTAATATTTTTAATAAAATTTAATGGTTGTCCTAATATTTGTGCACAATTAAAAAAAACAATTAATTTGAAAAAGAAAGAGTATATGTTTGACATACTTTAGTAATAAATTAAAATAACTAGTCATTATTAAAATAATTAAACATGTTATAATAAAATAATTAAATTCATCACAGTAAAATAATCAAATATTTTTCAATAGAAAAATAAAATATATAATTTTATTGAATAACTAATTAATTGCTAAACTTTTAAATACATATAAGTATAACATAATTATATTATAATATTGCATCATTTAAGTGGTTATGGACTTCAAATGATTCCAACTTGTATTAGTAAGTTTGAGTCGCATGAAGTATTAGGTAGTGTTTGTTTTCAAGGATTAAGAACTAAATATTGTGTTTTGTGGTTAGAACTACAAGAAAATTACAATTTTGTTACGTTTTTAAAGCGTAAAGAATAGCTGAAAAAAGTATACTCTTAAAGTGTAATTATATCCTTATGAAATTAAAAAAAAAATAATCTAATATATATTTTTACATGTATTCTAATGCACTCCAAAAATAATAAAAAATATTGACAAAAATATGTAAATATTATTTAAAAAAAATTAATTAATAAAAATTAGTATTATATTAATAGAATTCAAACCAAATTAGTAGAATTCAAACTAAATTAGCCATATCATTCACTTATATCCAATATAGTTATAAAATGCATCCGGATAAATACAATCAATTGAGGTCTAATTTCATATCCCATATCAGTCTGCATTATCCCATTTCATTCAACTGAGCCTGGCGTGCCATCTCCAGTTAGTGTAATCTCGACTTAAGCATAGCCAACGCTCCAACCAGTTCTAATCCAATTGAGGACTCTCAATTTGATAGTTGAAGGCATAAGCAAGAGCTCTCTCCCTCTTCATTGTTGCTTGATGTTGCTTCTTCTCATTATTTAACTGGATTCTGAGCCCTTACTCTTGCCTGAACTCGAAGCAATGCTTGCATGCACTGCATTGTCATCTGCGCTTGCTTGCTCACATTATGTCCCCTTACAAGTGCTTGTAGCCTCACCAATCCCTTCAAAGCACGCAGTGCACGTTGAGCCTACACCATTCAATAACAAGTAAGACAAGAGTTAATTACATGTGTATGATTAAAAAGAGCAACAGTAGAGTGGTTGGCTTATTTATGGATTATGAAGCTGCAAAAGGACATGAATGTCAATAGTCTTACAAGGTATCTTCTATAGTAGGATTGAATCAGCAGCTGCGGCAGTCGCAGTGGCATGATTTCTATCCTTAACCACTGGGTTGATGTGGTGCTACCCTCAATATTTGCTTCAAGAGAACTCTCTGCAGGAAAATGCTCAAAAGACACAACCTCTGCTGCTTTCTGCTGCCACTTCTCTTAATTCTCCTTCTGAAAGTGAAAAAATCCCATCATTGATCATCCATCAAATCTTAATTATCAATTATTTGGATCTAAAGAAAATTTTTTAAAGTTTACTTTATTCAATACGTTGAAAACTGATTTCTTAAGACTTGAAAAAACCTTTTTGTTTTATGGTGATGGGGATATAACATAGGACGCACATGATGATCAAGGAGAATGATGTGATGGGTTAGGTGGTGTGATAACTAGCCTTAATTGTGTAAGGTAAGATTGTGATGATGCCATTACTTATGCCGCAGACTTTGCTGTCTCTTGGTTGTTGGGTTTTGAAGAAAGGATTCTAATAACTAATTGAAGAAATTTGTGCATTAGTACTTGAAAATCTTGCTTGAAACTTAAATGCTCATTATACAAGTACTTGAAAATCAGAAACCATAGCTACACAAAACACGTTGATCCTGAATCCAAGCACATAAGAAATATGTAGAAATGTAAAATAACTTAAAAAGGGACTCAGGAAGGATGGTAAGAAGGAGAACCTTGATTCCTACAATGTCACCAAGCATTACATCTGTTGCAGTTATATTATATCCACGTTGTTGGGCCCATGATTTATACATCTGCATAACTATTGTAGCCCAATCCATGCTCTCAATACCCCTGGCCCCAGCCTGAACCTACATTAAATGATAAAACAAGCAGTTTCAACAGATTTTTGTGCAGCAAACTAACACCAAGAGCCATAGTGACATGGCAAATAGTCAGAAAATGGTAGGAAGGGCAAGCAGATTAATTAAGTACCACAGCAGCAACAAAGCAGAATAAGAGGTAGCTAGCAGCGGCAGCGAATAGCAATATGTTAAGCTTGTCAATAACTTGTCCAACCTATTCTCCTGACCAAAAAATGAAAAGACCATTTACAAGAGAACCTGACCACAGCTCATCAAAACCATTTACTTAAAGATAACTTGAAAAAGGCAATTTCACCTGACGTTACACTTCAATTTTTCTTTTCATTATTCTATTTCTCTTAGTTTTTTTTATCAGAACAGAAACACCCTGATTATTATACTTAGAACTTTCTCCAAATAAAATTAAAAACTATTCTATAAATATTAAAATTCAATTATTAAATAGATCACAATTATTTACATAAACGCATTTCACATACTTCCTACTGGAATGATCAACTATGAAAATAACCAAATTTGTCAGCGAGTAATCAAAGAGTGCTCCAATATTTTCAGCAATTGTAGGCAAAAGAAACAAAAAAAGTTTAAAAAAAATTATACTTTTGAGATTTACAAGAGCTACAACACCTTAGGATCTAACCAGGTCAAGTTACACTTTGAACAACTGCTGTAACTCTAATTACACACAAATGCAAAAATGCAAAATATAAAAAATTCAAAATGCAAAATCATAAAGAAGCAAAATGAAAAATATTCAAAATTATGCAAAGATTTCAAAACTTCAAAATCAAGGGTTGCATAAAAATGAATTCCATCAGAACTAAGTAGAACCAAAACCAATTCATCAGAAGCATTTACACAAATAGTACAAACGCAATCCTTGAACAAGATATGGGCATTGATTATCTTAGGGACCGTTGCATTTAAACTCCAAAAAAACAATAGTTTAGAATCATTTAACAAAATCACAATGAAGCAAAATGCAGATCAACAAACCTTAACAAAAGAGATGTAAAATTAGAAAGCAAATCCGATCGAAGCAAGAACTAGAAACTCAAAAAATCAATAAACCCTAAAGTTCAGAACACCCAAACCCCATCCAAAAATAATCCACAGAACAATAAAAAAAATGAAAACACACCTTCGCTTGCCTGCTTTTACGTGCATTTTTCACTTTATTACTTAATTGGGCTCTATAATTTTCTCACTTCTATTTCTTAGATCTTGTTTTCATTTTGGGTGCATTCTTTATGTTTCTATATTTTCATAATGATTCTTTTACCCCTAATTTATATTTTTAAATTTTTTAGCCTTTTCTTTTGATATCTTTTCATCTTTTCCTCATCTTTCACGTTATTAACATATTCTTAAAAATTCTCAGGCATCATTCTTTTCATATTTACAATTCAATGTTAATAGTATAAGCTTAAACGTAACACTTTCATAAGTCCTTATTTTTGTCCATATACATTCATTGTAGGCATTCAAATATCATTCGAACATCATCAATTACACATTCAAGCATTTAAATTCATCAAGTTTCAATCAACAACATAATTTAGGTTTCTTGACATATAAAAGGCCAATTATGCTAACTTAACACTTACCACAAATCCAAGCTTGTTAAACATCTCTGGGAAGATTTCTAACACTAATTCCTTCCTATATTTTGTTAAGAATGTGGGAAGTTATCAGGGGAAGGGAGAAAAAGAAGTTTCCAGAGAACATAGTAAGAAAGAAAGATGAATGAATTGAAAATTGGGAATCAGTTACACATTCTGTTAGTTGCCTAGTTATTTATATTGGCTATGACTAACAAGTTCATTACAAGAATAGCTTAACTAATCAACCTGATAATCATCTAAACAATACATTATTAATTGCTAATCATATTCTAGCTAAATCATGTAAAGGGTCAGGTAATATGCCCCCTCAAGCTGGCAGTACTTGGTTGATGAAAATCAAGCATGCCAAGCTTGGAAACACAAGAAGAGAAGGGAGCTGGTGACAAAGGTTTTGTAAACACATCAGCCACTTGATCAGTGGTGTGAATGGGTAAGAGATGAAGCATGCCACTAAGAATTTTATCACGCACGACGTGGCAATCGATCTCAATGTGCTTGGTACGCTCATGGAAGACTGGATTAGCTGCGATGTGCCGGGCAGACTGACTATCACAATACAAGGAGATGGGTTGAGGATGAGGAATCTGAAGATCCTTGAGGAGATAGGAAAGCCAGCGAGCTTCACAAGTGGCTGTGGCGAGTGATCTATATTCTGCTTCAGAGGATGATCTAGACACTATTGATTGTTTCTTGCTTTTCCAAGAGATGAGGGATGAGCCAAGAAAGAAGCAAAATCCTGTGATAGAGCGACGTGTATCTGGACATTGAGCCCAATCAGAATCTGCAAATCCAGAGAGTCTGAGTTCTGAGGATGCTGCGAAGAATAAGCCAGAGGCTGGTGCAGACTTGATGTACTTGAGGACACGAAATACAGCTTGCAAATGAGAATCTGTTGGTTTGTCGAGGAATTCACTGAGCTTGCCTACGGCAAAACTGATGTCTAGCCGTGTATTTGTTAGGTACACCAAACGCCCAATAAGTCTTCTATACTGCTTAACATCTGTGAGAGGGGAACCAGATTCTTTTGAAAGCTTCAGGGTATATTCCATAGGGGTGGATAGGGGTGGCAAGCGGGGAAGCCCGCCCCGCCCCGCCCCGCCCCGCCCCGCCAGAAGCCCGCCCTTTGGCGGGCTGGCCCGCCCCGCCCCGCCTAGTGAGGCGGTCCTAGAATCCTAGCCCGCCCCGCCTAACTGCGGGTTGGCGGGCTGGCGGGCTAAGCCCACCAAAGCTCCTCTTTTTTTTTTTTACTATTAACTACTAAATAATATATATAATTTCACAACCATATTAATAAATTTATAATTTCTAATGGCATAAAAAATTATATTTTTTATATTCACAAATATTAAAGTCTTTGTAATTATAAATATCTAATAAATATAATTATAAGCTAAATTTTCATTCAAAATATAAGTATAAATATTCTCTCTAAAGCAAAATAAATATAATCCAAAACATAATTATAAATATTGTCTCCAAAATAACATAAACATAATTCAAAACACTCAATTTTTATCTTCATACTCTTGTAAGTTAGGTTGGGGGAAGTTAGGTTTTGGCAAAAAAATTGCAAAAATACCCCCTCACTAATAAAAACCTTAGCCCGGCGGGAAAGCCCGCCCCGCCCCGCCAAAACCCGTGGTTTAAGCGGTGCGGGTTAGGCGGACTTTTGCTATTTGGCGGTCCCGATTTTTCAGCCCAACCCGCCTTTTTTGGCGGGTTACGCGGATCGGCCCGGCGGGTTTAGGCCCGTTTGCCACCCCTAGGGGTGGAGGCTGGTTTGGCACCCAATAAACCACATTCTTCCAAAAGATCTAAGGCATACTTCCTTTGATAAAGACTAATGCCAGCTTTAGTTCTTGCGACCTCGAAGCCAAAGAAATATTTGAGATTACCAAGGTCCTTGATCTTGAATTGAACATCAAGGATGGTTTTGATTGATTGAATTTCGGTTAGATCATTGCCGGCCAATACTAAATCATCGACATAAGCAAGTATGACAGTAAATGAAGAATTAGCAGTCAACTTGGTGAAAAGAGAATAGTCATTCTTTGATTGTTTGTAACCATGAGTGAGAAGAACGGAACATAACTTGAGATTCCATTGTCGACTTGCTTGCTTGAGTCCGTAGAGGGACTTGTCAAGTTTGCACACTAGGTCAGAAGATGAGATGGGTAACCCTGGTGGAGGTCGCATGTACACTGTTTCCTTCAAGTCGCCATGTAAGAAGGCAGTGTTTACATCAAGTTGGTGGCAGTGCTAACCATAGATGGCAGTGAGGGCCAAAACTAGTCTCACAGTGGTGATTTTAACCACGGGACTAAATGTATCCAAATAATCCAAACCATAGCGTTGAGTGTAGCCTTTCGCCATTAATCTTGCTTTATGTCGCTCCACAGAACCATCAGGATTGAATTTCACTTTGAAAACCCAACGGCATCCGATTGCCTTCTTGCCATGTGGTAAAGGGGTAAGAGACCAGGTTTTAGTCTGTTCAAGGGCCAAGAGTTCTGCACTAATAGCCTTCCTCCAACAATCTTCTTTGATAGCATCCTCATATGTTTTTGGTTCATCAACAGTAGTAACAGCAAGAGAAAAAGAGAGTTGAGTAGATGATAATGAAGAGTAAGACACAGAATTAGAAATGGGATATTTGCAATTAGATGATTGTACAGATTGTTGAGTAGTGATGCTATTTGCACATTGAAAATCTTTTAGATACACTGGAGGCCTCTTGACTCTAGTAGATCTTCTAAGATGAGATGATCTATCTATATGTTCTACAGGATTATGCTCTAAGGAATGCAGTGGCAGCGGGGGTGCGTTATTTTCTGTGGAATGCAGTGATATTGGCGGAGGAAGAGGGGAAACATTGTTAAAAGGAATGACGGGATGTACACTTGTGTGATTTGTGTTATCAGATTGTGTAAATTGTAAGTGTGTGTATGGGTCATGTGTGAAGAGATCATCCCAATGAACAGAGGGGTTTGGCATAGCATGCATAGTAGGCGAAGGTGCTTCTGAATTGTCTTTTGAAATGAAAGGAAATACAGACTCATAGAAGAAAACATTTCTCGAAAGAAAAAATTGTCTTGTTTTTAAATCATATAGGAAAAAACCTTTGACACCTTCTTTATAACCCAAAAAACAGCATTTAGTTGCTCTTGCATCTAATTTCTTTCAATTATGAGTTAAAGTGGAAGCAAAAGCTAGGCATCCAAAAATTTTGAGATGAGCTAAATCAGGTAATTGTCCATATAATTTTTCAAATGGAGACACATTTTGAATAATTGGAGTTGGAAGTCGATTGATCAAATGCACAGCATGGGAGATAGCAAGATGCCAAAAACATTTAGGAACATGAGACTGAAATAAGAGTGATCTAGTTACTGCAAGAATGTGCTGGTGTTTTCTCTCAACAACTCCATTTTGTTGAGGAGTTTTCACACATGAATTTTGGTGTAAAATTCCTTTTGAAGCATAAAAATCAAGAAGGTTAAATTCCGGACCGTTGTCAGATCTTATACATTTTATTGACTTTGAAAACTGATTTTCAATCATTTTTGTGAAATTTTGCAGTGAACTAGAGACTTCAGATTTTGTCTTCATGAATCTTATCCAAGTAAAACGGCTATGATCATCTACTATGGTTAAGAAATACTTATAACCAGAAACGGATGTAATAGAAATTGGTCCCCAAATATCTACATGTATAAGGTCAAATATAGACTGTGTAACAGAATTGCTTATTGGAAAAGAAATTTTCTTTTGCTTAGCTAAGTGGCAGGGTTCACAAGGTGAATTGCCATTATCACAATCAATAAAAGGGAAAACTTTCTTCATAGTTTCTAAAACAGAATTGCTTGGATGTCCCAATCTTCTATGCCAAATTTGACTGCCTTGGGCTTGTGATGATGATGCATGTGTGTTTATATGATGCTGTGTATTTGGTGATGAATGAGAGACCTCAGTGTGTGTTTTTGTGTGACCAAGCGCATATAATCCGCCATTACTCTCAGCTGTGCCAATCATCTTCAATAGATGATGGTCCCTGGTGCACGAAATTGTGATCAATACTTTTCAAAACATAAACAATCCCCGGTAATGACTCCAAAGACTTAGTGCTCAATACCATGGCATAAACACAACTTCGCACAACTAACCAGCAAGTGCACTGGGTCGTCCAAGTAATAAACCTTACGCGAGTAAGGGTCGATCCCACGGAGATTGGTGGTATGAAGCAAGCTATGGTCACCTTGTAAATCTCAGTCAGGCAGACTCAAATGGGTATAGTGATGAACGAAAATAACATAAAAGATAAAGATAGAGATACTTATGTATATCATTGGTGTAGGAGCTTCAGACAAGCGTATGAAGATGCCTTCCCTTCCGTCTCTCTGCTTTCCTACTGTCTTCATCCAATCCTTCTTACTCCTTTCCATGGCAAGCTTGTGTAGGGTTTCACCGTTGTCAATGGCTACCTCCCATCCTCGCAGTGAAAGCTAATGCACGCACTCTGTCACAGTACTGCCAATCACCGGTGTGGTTCCCTCCCCTACCGGAATAGAATCCCTCTTTTGCGTCTGTCACTAACGCCCAGTAGGTTACAGGTTTGAAGCACGTCACAGTCATTCAATCATTGAATCCTACTCAGAATACCACAGACAAGGTTAGACCTTCCGGATTCTCTTGAATGCCGCCATCAGTTCTTGCCTATACCACGAAGATTCCGATTAAAGAATCCAAGAGATATTCACTAAGCCTCATATGCTTGTAGAACAAGAATGGTTGTCAGTCACCTTGTTCATGAGTGAGAATGATGATGAGTGTCAATCATCACCTTCATCAAGTTGAAGAACAAGTGATATCTTGGACAAAGAACAAGCGGAATTAAATAGAAGAACAATAGTAATTGCATTAATACTCGAGGTACAGCAGAGCTCCACACCTTAATCTATGGTGTGTAGAAACTCCACCGTTGAAAATACATAAGAACAAGGTCTAGGCATGGCCGTGAGGCCAGCCTCCCAAATGATCTAAGAACTAGATGTCCCAAGATGATAATACAATAGTAAAAGGTCCTATATATAGAGAACTAGTAGCCTAGGGTGTACAAAGATGAGTAAATGACATAAAAATCCACTTCCGGGCCCACTTGGTGTGTGCTTGAGCTGAGCAATGAAGCATTTTCGTGTAGAGACGTTTTCTGGAGTTAAACGCCAGCTTTCATGCCAGTTTGGGCGTTTAACTCCAAGTTTTATGCCAGTTCCGGCGTTTAACGCTGGAATTTCTTGAGGTGACTTTGAACGCCGGTTTGGGCCATCAAATCTTGGGCAAAGTATAGACTATCATATATTGCTGGAAAGCCCAGGATGTCTACTTTCCAACGCCGTTGAGAGCGCGCCAATTGGGATTCTGTAGCTCCAGAAAATCCACTTCGAGTGCAGAGAGGTCAGAATCCAACAGCATCTGCAGTCCTTTTCAGTCTCTGAATCAGATTTTTGCTCAGGTCCCTCAATTTCAGCCAGAAAATACCTGAAATCACAGAAAAACACACAAACTCATAGTAAAGTCCAGAAAAGTGAATTTTAACTAAAAACTAATAAAAATATACTAAGAACTAAACTAAAACTACTAAAAATATACTAAAAACAATGCCAAAAAGCGTACAAATTATCCGCTCATCACAACACCAAACTTAAATTGTTGCTTGTCCCCAAGCAACTGAAAATCAAATAAGATAAAAAGAAGAGAATATACTATAGACTCCAAATTATCAATGAAACTAAGCTCCAAATTAGATGAGCGGGACTAGTAGCTTTTTGCCTCCGAACAGTTTTGGCATCTCACTTTATCCTTTGAAATTCAGAATGATTGGCTTCTTTAGGAACTCAGAATCCAGATAGTGTTATTGATTCTCCTAGTTAAGTATGATGATTCTTGAACACAGCTACTTATTGAGTCTTGGCTGTGGCCCAAAGCACTCTGTCTTCCAGTATTACCACCGGATACATACATGCCACAGACACATAATTGGGTGAACCTTTTCAGATTGTGACTCAGCTTTGCTAGAGTCCCCAATTAGAGGTGTCCAGGGTTCTTAAGCACACTCTTTTTGCCTTGGATCACAACTTTTATTTCTTTCTTTTTCTTTTCTTTTTCTTTCTCCCCCTTTTTTTTTCGTTTTTCTCCTTCTCTTTTTTTTTTTTTGTATTCACTGCTTTTTCTTGCTTCAAGAATCATTTTTATGATTTTTCAGATCCTCAGTAACATGTCTCCTTTTTCATCATTCTTTCAAGAGCCAACAATTTTAACATTCATGAACCACAAATTCAAAAGACATATGCACTGTTCAAGCATACATTCAGAAAACAAAAAGTATTGTCACCACATCAAACTAATTAAGCTAGTTTTAAAGATGAATTTGAAATCCTGTACTTCTTGTTCTTTTGTAATAAAAACAGTTTTCATTTAAGAAAGGTGATGGATTCATATTCATGGCTTTAAGGCATAGACACTAAGACACTAATGATCATAAGACACAAACATAGATAAACATAAGCATGAAAATTTCGAAAAACAGAAAAATAAAGAACAAGGAGATTAAAGAACGGGTCCACCTTAGTGATGGCGGCTTGTTCTTCCTCTTGAAGATCCTATGGAGTGCTTGAGCTCCTCAATGTCTCTTCCTTGTCTTTGTTGTTCCTCTCTCATGATTCTTTGATCTTCTCTAATTTCATGGAGGAGAATGGAGTGTTCTTGGTGCTCCACCCTTAGTTGTCCCATGTTGGAACTCAATTCTCCTTGGGAGGTGTTTAGTTGCTCCCAATAGTCTTGTGGAGGAAAGTGCATCCCTTGAGGTATCTCAGGGATCTCTTGATGAGAGGGGTCTCTTGTTTGCTCCATCCTTTTCTTAGTGATGGGCTTGAGGTCATGCCTTCTTAGTTGAACCGGCTTTGGATGCCATAAATAGTTATGGAAAAACAAAAAGCAATGCTTTTACCACACCAAACTTAAAAGGTTTGCTCGTCCTCGAGCAAAAGAAGAAAGAAGAGAGTAGAAGAAGAAGAAATGGAGGAGAGGGAGATGGCCTTGTGGTTCGGCCAAAAGGGGAAGAAGTAGTGTGAATTTGAAGGGTGAGGTTGGTGGGGTTTTATGAAGGATGGATGTGAGTGGTGAGGAGAAAGATGGGATTTGATAGGTGAGGGTTTTTTTTGGGGATCCTGTGGGGTCCACAGATCCTAAGGTGTCAAGGAAAAGTCATCCCTGCACCAAATGTTGCTCAAAATCACGTTTTGAGCCATTTCTGGCGTTAAACGCCGGGCTGATGCCCATTCCTGGCGTTTAACGCCAGGTTCTTGCCATTTTCTGGCGTTTAACGCCAGTCTGGTGCCCCTTTCTGGCGTTAAACGCCCAGAATGGTGCCAGACTGGGCGTTAAACGCCCACTTGCTAGGCTTACTGGCGTTTGAACGCCAGCAGCTTCTTCCTCCAGGGTGTGCTGTTTTTCTTCCTGTTTTTCATTTTGTTTTTGCTTTTTCAATGGATTTTGTGACTTCTTATGATCATCAACTTACAAAAAAACATAAAATAACAAAAGAAACTATATAAATTATAATCATTGGGTTGCCTCCCAACAAGCGCTTCTTTAATGTCAGTAGCTTGACAGAGGGCTCTCATGGAGCCTCACAGATACTCAGAGCAATGTTTGGAACCTCCCAACACCAAACTTAGAGTTTGAATGTGGGGGTTCAACACCAAACTTAGAGTTTGGTTGTGGCCTCCCAACACCAAACTTAGAGTTTGACTGTGGGGGCTCTTCTTGACTCTGATTTGAGAGAAGCTCTTCATGCTTCATCTCTATGGTGACAGAGGGATATCCTTGAGCCTTAAACACAAAGGATTCTTCATTCACTTGAATGATCAGTTCACCTCTATCAACATCAATCACAGCTTTTGCTGTGGCTAGGAAGGGTCTGCCAAGGATGATGGTTTCATCCATGCACTTCCCAGTCTCTAGGACTATGAAATCAGCAGGAATGTAATGGTCTTCAACCTTTACCAAAACATTCTCTACAAGTCCATGAGCTTGTTTTCTTGAGTTGTCTGCCATCTCTAATGAGATTTTTGCAGCTTGTACCTCAAAGATCCCTAACTTCTCCATTACTGAGAGAGGCATGAGGTTTACACTTGACCCTAAGTCACACAGAGCCTTCTTGAAGGTCATGGTGCCTATGGTACAAGGTATGGAAAACTTCCCAGGGTCTTGTCTCTTTTGAGGTAATTTCTGCCTAGACAAGTCATCCAGTTCTTTGGTGAGCAAAGGAGGTTCATCCTCCCAAGTCTCATTTCCAAATAACTTGTCATTTAGCTTCATGATTGCTCCAAGGTATTTAGCAACTTGCTCTTCAGTGACATACTCATCCTCTTCAGAGGAAGAATACTCATCAGAGCTCATGAAAGGCAGAAGTAAGTCCAATGGAATCTCTATGGTCTCATTTTGAGTCCCAGATTCCCATGGTTCCTTATTGGGGAACTCATTGGAGGCTAGTGCACGCCCATTGAGGTCTTCCTCAGTGGCGTTCACTGCCTCTCCATCCTCTCCAAATTCGGCCATATTGATGGCTTTGCACTATCCTTTTGGATTTTCTTCTGTGTTGCTTGGAAGAGTACTTGGAGGGAGTTCAGTAACTTTCTTGCTCAGCTGTCCCACTTGTCCTTCCAAATTTCTAATGGAGGACCTTGTTTCATTCATGAAACTTTGAGTGGTTTTGATTAGATCAGAGACCATGGTTGCTAAGTCAGAGGGGTTCTGCTTAGGACTCTCTGTCTGTTGCTGAGAAGATGATGGAAAAGGTTTGCCATTGTTAAACCTGTTTCTTCCACCATTATTATTGAAACCTTGTTGAGGTCTCTCTTGATTCTTCCATGAGAGATTTGGGTGATTTCTCCATGAAGAATTATAGGTGTTACCATAGGGTTCTCCTAGGTAATTCACCTCTTCTATTGAAGGGTTCTCAGGATCATAAGCTTCTTCTTCAGATGAAGCTTCCCTAGTACTGCCGGGTGCATTTTGCATTCCAGACAGACTTTGAGAAATCAAATTGACTTGTTGAGTTAATATCTTGTTCTGAGCCAATATGGCATTCAGAGCATCAATCTCAAGAACTCCTTTCTTCTGATTAGTCCCATTGTTCACAGGATTCCTTTCAGAAGTGTACATGAATTGGTTATTTGCAACCATTTCAATTAGCTCTTGAGCCTCTGTAGGCGTCTTTTTCAGATGAAGAGATCCTCCAGCAGAGCTATCCAAAGACATCTTGGATAGTTCAGAGAGACCATCATAGAAAATACCTATGATGCTCCATTCAGAAAGCATGTCAGAGGGACACTTTCTGATTAATTGTTTGTATCTTTCCCAAGCTTCATAGAGGGATTCTCCATCCTTCTGTCTGAAGGTTTGGACTTCCACTCTAAGCTTACTCAATTTTTGAGGTGGAAAGAACTTTGCCAAGAAGGCATTGACTAGCTTTTCCCAAGAGTCCAGGCTTTCTTTAGGTTGTGAGTCCAACCATATTCTAGCTCTGTCTCTTACAGCAAAAGGGAATAGCATCAGTCTGTAGACCTCAGGGTCAACCCCATTAGTCTTGACTGTGTCACAGATTTGCAAGAACTCAGCTAAAAACTGATGAGGATCTTCCAATGGAAGTCCATGGAACTTGCAATTCTGTTGCATTAGAGAAACTAACTGAGGCTTAAGCTCAAAGTTATTTGCTCCAATGGCAGGGATAGAGATGCTTCTCCCATAGAAGTCGGGAGTAGGTGCAGTAAAGTCACCCAGCACCTTCCTTGCATTGTTGGCATTGTTGTTGTTTTCGGCTGCCATGGGTTCTTCTTCTTTGAAGAATTCGGTCAGGTCCTCAACAGAGAGTTGTGCCTTAGCTTCTCTTAGCTTCCGCTTCAAAGTCCTTTCAGGTTCAGGGTCAGCTTCAACAAGAATGCCTTTGTCTTTGTTCCTGCTCATATGAAAGAGAAGAAAACAAGAAAATATGGAATCCTCTATGTCACAGTATAGAGATTCCTTGAGGTGTCAGAGGAAGAAAAATAGAAGGCAGAAGTAGAAAATTCGAACTTATCAAAGAAGATGGAGTTCGAATTTTGCATTAAGGAATAGTGTTAGTCCATAAATGGAAGGATGTGAGAAGAAGGGAAGTAATTTTTCGAAAATTAAGTAAAAGATTTTGAAAAACACTTAATTGATTTTCGAAAATAAGAGTGGAAAAGAAATCAAGTGATTTTTGAAAAAGATTTTGAAATTAGAAATTAAAAAAAATTTGATTGAAACTATTTTGAAAAAGATGTGATTAAAAAGATATGACTGGTTTTAAAAAGATATGATTGAGAAGATATGATTTGAAAAACAATTTAAAAGATATGATTTGAAAACAATTTTTTTTTTTAAAAAAAGATTTGATTTTAAAAAATTAATGACTTGCCTAACAAGAAAAGATATGATTCAAACATAAAACCTTCCTCAACAGAAAAGGCAAAAAATGTTCAATCAAATCATTAATTGTTAGTAAGTATCTTTGAAAAAGGAAAGAAATTGATTTTGAAAACATTTGATTGAAAAGATATGATTTGAAAAAGATTTGATTTTGAAAAACTTTGAAAACTTGAAAAAAAATGATTTTGAAAACAAAATCTTCCCCCTTGTGCCATCCTGGAGTTAAACGCCCAGAATGGTGCACATTCTGGCGTTTAACGCCCAAACTACTACCCTTTTGGGCGTTAAACGCCCAGCCAGGCACCCTGGCTGGCGTTTAAACGCCAGTCTGTCTTCTTCACTGGGCATTTTTGAATGCCCAGCTTTTTCTGTGTGATTCCTCTGCAGTATGTTCTGAATCTTCAATTCTCTGTATTATTGACTTGAAAAGACACAAATAAAAAATATTTTTGGATTTTTAATAATGAGGAATAATCAAAATGCAACTAAAATTAAATAACAATGCATGCAAGACACCAAACTTAGCAGTTTGTATATATGGGAAACAACAAAACACTCAAGTCAATAGAATTCAAAGATCAAAACAAGAAAATCATCAAGAACAACTTGAAGATTAATGAAGACACATGCATGAATGCAGTAAGAACAGAAACATGCAATTGACACTAAACTTAAGATGAGACTCTAGACTCAAACAAGAAATATTTTTGGATTTTATGCTTTTGTAATTTTTTTTTTGGTTATTTTTCGAAAATTAGGTGAAAAGGAAAATAAAGGTATCAAACTTCTTAATGAGAATTCCAGGAATCATGCAATGTTAGTCTAAAGCTTTAGTCTAAAGGAATTAGACATAGCTAGCTAAGCTTCAGCAAGACATTGCATTCAAGAGCTAA
Organism: Arachis stenosperma; assembly: GCF_014773155.1. NCBI lineage: Eukaryota > Viridiplantae > Streptophyta > Magnoliopsida > Fabales > Fabaceae > Arachis > Arachis stenosperma. The sequence goes on along the minus strand of NC_080386.1, from coordinate 94,747,972 downwards.
ATTGATGAGGATCAATCAGCTTTGGTGATGATAAGAACATCACCTTGAAACACTAGAATTCATTCTTAAGAACTCTGAAGAAAAATAATACCTAATCTAAGCAACAAGATGAACCGTCAGTTGTCCATACACAAGAACAATCCCCGGCAACGGCGCCAAAAACTTGGTGCACGAAATTGTGATCAATACTTTTCAAAACATAAACAATCCCCGGTAATGGCTCCAAAGACTTGGTGCTCAATACCATGGCATAAACACAACTTCGCACAACTAACCAGCAAGTGCACTGGGTCGTCCAAGTAATAAACCTTACGCGAGTAAGGGTCGATCCCACGGAGATTGGTGGTATGAAGCAAGCTATGGTCACCTTGTAAATCTCAGTCAGGCAGACTCAAATGGGTATAGTGATGAACGAAAATAACATAAAAGATAAAGATAGAGATACTTATGTATATCATTGGTGTAGGAGCTTCAGACAAGCGTATGAAGATGCCTTCCCTTCCGTCTCTCTGCTTTCCTACTGTCTTCATCCAATCCTTCTTACTCCTTTCCATGGCAAGCTTGTGTAGGGTTTCACCGTTGTCAATGGCTACCTCCCATCCTCGCAGTGAAAGCTAATGCACGCACTCTGTCACAGTACTGCCAATCACCGGTGTGGTTCCCTCCCCTACCGGAATAGAATCCCTCTTTTGCGTCTGTCACTAACGCCCAGTAGGTTACAGGTTTGAAGCACGTCACAGTCATTCAATCATTGAATCCTACTCAGAATACCACAGACAAGGTTAGACCTTCCGGATTCTCTTGAATGCCGCCATCAGTTCTTGCCTATACCACGAAGATTCCGATTAAAGAATCCAAGAGATATTCACTAAGCCTCATATGCTTGTAGAACAAGAATGGTTGTCAGTCACCTTGTTCATGAGTGAGAATGATGATGAGTGTCAATCATCACCTTCATCAAGTTGAAGAACAAGTGATATCTTGGACAAAGAACAAGCGGAATTAAATAGAAGAACAATAGTAATTGCATTAATACTCGAGGTACAGCAGAGCTCCACACCTTAATCTATGGTGTGTAGAAACTCCACCGTTGAAAATACATAAGAACAAGGTCTAGGCATGGCCGTGAGGCCAGCCTCCCAAATGATCTAAGAACTAGATGTCCCAAGATGATAATACAATAGTAAAAAGTCCTATATATAGAGAACTAGTAGCCTAGGGTGTACAAAGATGAGTAACTGACATAAAAATCCACTTCCGGGCCCACTTGGTGTGTGCTTGGGCTGAGCAATGAAGCATTTTCGTGTAGAGACGTTTTCTGGAGTTAAACGCCAGCTTTCATGCCAGTTTGGGCGTTTAACTCCAAGTTTTATGCCAGTTCCGGCGTTTAACGCTGGAATTTCTTGAGGTGACTTTGAACGCCGGTTTGGGCCATCAAATCTTGGGCAAAGTATGGACTATCATATATTGCTGGAAAGCCCAGGATGTCTACTTTCCAACGCCGTTGAGAGCGCGCCAATTGGGATTCTGTAGCTCCAGAAAATCCACTTCGAGTGCAGGGAGGTCAGAATCCAACAGCATCTGCAGTCCTTTTCAGTCTCTGAATCAGATTTTTGCTCAGGTCCCTCAATTTCAGCCAGAAAATACCTGAAATCACAGAAAAACACACAAACTCATAGTAAAGTCCAGAAAAGTGAATTTTAACTAAAAACTAATAAAAATATACTAAGAACTAAACTAAAACTACTAAAAACATACTAAAAACAATGCCAAAAAGCGTACAAATTATCCGCTCATCAGTCCCAAATCTGACAAAATTTGTGAGAGATGAGAAATAGACAATTTAGTGATGAAGTGACTTTGGAAACTGACATCAAATTAAACTTGAATGATGGTATATAAAGGACATTTGTAATGTATAAATCTTGGGAAAAATAGACTGTTCCGGCAATTTTTGTAACAACTGTGGACCCATCAGGTAAGTGTACTGAGATTGGAGTGATGTTAGTGAATGAATGAAAGAAATCAAGTGAAAAACATACATGATCTGTGGCACCTGTGTCTATAACCCAGGCACCAGACTTGAGAAATTTTTTATTAACAGATAACGAGACAGCAAGAATAGTACCTTGAGTGATATTGAGATCCTTGGGTTGTTGTGCAGAAATTTGATTGATTGTGGATGATGGTGGTGTGGACTGGTGAAGGAGAGACATTAGTGCATTCCTTTGGTCATTGGTCAGGCTATAAGCTGAGCTCTCACCCTCTTTAACATTGGCATTTTGAGAATCACTGGTTTCATCAACTTCATCAGTGAATGTGTTGTTAGCAGCACCATTTCTTTGTAAGTGAAGAGGCAGACCATGCTTCTTATAGCATGTGTCTATGATATGTCCAGTTTTTCCACAAAAGAGTAATGTTTGGTGTTGTAACCTCTTCCTTGACCTCTCCCTCTGCCTGTAGTGCCCCCTCTACCCCTACCCCTGCCTCTATTGGAGTTTTGACCTTGTGTTGCAGCGTAAAAAATCTTGGAATCTTGTAAATCAAGTGAGGGGCTGAATTGGCGTTCTTGCTGAGTTAACATGGAAAAGACAGTGTCAATATCAGGGAGGGGTTTTTGTAACATGATCTGAGTCTTGGCTGTAGAAAACTGTTCATTGAGACCTCGGAGAAATCTTGCTATGTAGTCTTCATTTCTGTAAAAACGCATCACGCTTAACCCACAATTACAGTCACTGGTGCATGTGGTACACAAAGGGATTGGTCTGAAATTGTCAATTTCTTCCCAAAGACCCTTCATTTTTGTGAAATAGGATGTGATGTTAAGATCACCTTGCTTAGCATTGTACACTTCTTCATACAGTTCAGATACATGATAGAGATCACCCTGGTAATATCTTCTTCGCAGATCATTCCATAAATCAGATGCATCATTCCTCCATATCACACTTTGAAGTATATCTTGAGAGAGGGACAGATTTAACCATGAGAGAACAAATGTATTACAGCGATCCCAAGCAGTGAATAAGGGATCAGAAATTTCAGGCCTGGGGAGAGAACCGTCAATAAAAGGAATCTTGTTCTTCGATTTCAAGACTAGCCATATAGATCGAGACCATGTAGTGTAGTTCTGAGAATTGAGTCGAAAGGAAATGATAGGGATTCCTGGACTCTCACCTGGATGAAGAAAATACGGACTGTTAGGATCAGCCGAAGGATGTATTGAAGGTTGATTCAACCGATTGTGAAGTTGAGTGATCTGAAGAAGCAACTGAGACAGAGTATTGAGATCGACATTCGGAGTAGCATTGCCGAGATCACCTTGTTGAGAATCCATGAGAGAAACCACGAAGAAAAGAAATTGGAAGCTGTAGAGTAAAAGGCACAAAGAAAGAATCAAGAACTGAAAGAAAAAGAAGAGTAATCAATGAATCTTGAAATGTGAGATTCAGAACTTCTCCTCCTTAACTCGCTGATCGGAACACTGTCGTGGAAAGAACCAAGCAGCTCTCATCAGTCTCTATGGTGTGAGTTTAGGAGAAGAGGAAGAAGGAGATAGTAAAGAGGGCCATGGATCTGAAGGCGATGATACCATGTTAAGAATGTGGGAAGTTATCAGGGGAAGGGAGAAAAAGAAGTTTCCAGAGAACATAGTAAGAAAGAAAGATGAATGAATTGAAAATTGAGAATCAGTTACACATTCTGTTAGTTGCCTAGATATTTATATTGGCTATGACTAACAAGTTCATTACAAGAATAGCTTAACTAATCAACCTAATAATCATCTAAACAATACATTATTAATTGCTAATCATATTCTAGCTAAATCATTTAAGGGGTCAGGTAATATATTTCAATCAAAATAATTTTAAGAGTTTGAAAGTCCTTATGGCCGTATCATAATTGAAGAGAAAGGAAGAGATTTACTCACCCTTAAAGCTTGAAACTTGTAATTATGGAATCTTTGAAAAGGTGAAATCAAACATGATCTTCACTTTTGATGCACATATTGTAGAATTTTAAATTATGAGAGGGAGGAAAATCTTCTCACCTTTTGAGTTTGAAAGTGGTGTTTCTTTACTCCTTGATGTTCCTTAATATGATTTCCTAAACAAGAAAAATAATAAATGAAACATTCTCCATGGAAGCATATGCTCAAACCTTAATTGAAAGAGAAGAGAAGTCATTCTTCAATTTAACTTAAAGAAATTTATATGAAGATAAAGAAGAGGATAAGACAAAGAGATTAATCATAGTAGAATTTTGATTTGAGCCTTAAATCTTTCACGGAGTGAGTTTGAAGTTTGATGAACATGGTGGTTTCTCTCTTTCTCTTTCCTTCTTTCTTAATTTTTTATGACGGTAATGATTATAAGAATTTGAGAGAGAAGTGATGATGTATTTTTAGGGAGTGATAATGTTGGAGTTTTAGTCAAAAGTTGAATTTAGGTGATGATTACTAATGATAGTGTTTATTTGATCACATATCTCCACTTTATCAGATTAAATAACTCACTTTCCAGTGTAAATGACACCTGATTCATAATTATCTTATCTCTAAAATATTTTTAAAATATTTTGGTGTAGTTAAACTAATGAGAGAGTATCGATAACTTTTTTTTTTGGTTTATCCAAACGGTATCTCCCAACCTGACATGTTAAAAATTAATTCGTCGCGGATCTGAACTCCATTTAAGAGTCTGGCTCTAGCCAATGGGTTGCTATATGCACAAGGTAGGGTTTGAACTCCCGACACTTGCTTAAGCGGACAAGTGAGCTGACCACTCGACCAACCCAAGTTGGTTGGCGATAACGACTTTTACCAATTAAATTTTAGATTCGGTAATTAGGAGTGGCAAAGCGGGCCGGTCCGTCCAATCCGTAGGACGGGCCGGCCTACCCTATCAACTAAAATGGATTCAAAATACTAACTCGTTCTATTTTATGGCGAATTGGCGGGTTGACGGGCTAGTCCGTTTGACTTTTTTCTTTTGAAAATAAATTTCATTAAAATTAACTAAAAAATAATAATTAAAAAATCAAATACAAATAAAAAAAAGTCAAATTATAATATAATTTTTTTCACTATCTTTTTTTTTAATTTTTAACTTTAATAAAATTGTTCAAAATAATATTTGTCAATAAAACCATCTTCATTTTAAAAAATAAGTCACATAATTTGAGCAAATATACGAAATTATAAAATAAAATAAATAAAGTTAATAATTAAAAGAAGAATAAAAACAAAAACAAAAAAAAGTGTTTGAAAATTCTATAATTATTAATTTTATAAAAGTAATAACTTTTTTATTTAATAAAAAAAATAAAAAATAAAAAATAAAAATTTTCGACCCGGCGACTCGTCCCGTCCCGCCAAAACCCACCAATTTGGCAGTATGGATTTGGCAAATTTTTTTTTTAATTTGACGGGTTCCAAATCCTAACCCGACCCATCTTTTTAGCGGGTCGACCCGACGGGTTCAACCCATTTTGCCACCCCTATCGATAATCATATGATCTCAAAAGAGCTACATTTGACTTTTAATGTGCATGTTGAGTAAAAAATAAAATATTATTATTATAAATTTGGGCCCAGCCTGTTAATTTGAAGCGCATAGTATCATGCGAATTTTGCGAAATCTAATTACAAAATGCCTGAAAAGTCATTTTACAAAAAAATTGGGTTGTTACACTCGTTTTGCTATTTTGCTGTTTTAGGTCCTTCATGAGCATACTTAATTGTCGATTTGTTGGGAACATGTCAGATAGCTTTGGATTAAGCGTGTGTGTGTTAACTCTAAATGAGAAATCCTTTACTGTCCAGTCATCATGTCATATGCTACATAGCAATGGCCTTTGCAGTTTGCAGAAGACACTATTTATTTTCCTTGGATGCCTTTACATGAGATATGAGGTAGTCATCTTTATTACAATGTTAAACTTAATTAACAAGCACTTTCTTGCCGCTATTTGTCTCCCACATGGTGGTTCTTTTTTAACAACAAAATCAGTTTTTGCTATGTGTCGGTAATAATACAGACGTACGTCTTCTAGTATGACGAATCACATCCTCTTCAGGCTCTAGTTTCTCAACATCAGAGGGTTGATTTGTGACATGCAAAAATAAAAAATAACAAACTTTTTTTTAGCTACCCCTTTTTTTCAGCCACATTTCAAAAGCATCCCTTAAAGTGGTTAATGACCAAACTTTTATGTAGGTGGTGATTGGTGACATATTTAGTCACAATTCATACATTACACTTGTAAAACATCAACATAGATATAAATCGGCACTTTTTTTAAAGTGTGGCTAATTTTTTTTGTTTTAGTTACTCTTTTAAAGCGTTCCTATTTCTTGTAACTATTTGGGGACATAGAAAAAACATGGCAACAAAATTTTCACAAAAAAAATTAGATTTTTCTATAATTTTTTCTTGAATTTAGTACTTTATCTCACTCAAAAAAGAAAGCTCTTCACATTTCTGTACTCAATTCACAGCAAAGAAAGCCTTAACATTCGCATTTTTAATATTCTCAGAAAAGAAAGCGCTAATATTCTCTTTCAACACTAATCAACGTCGCTCCTCTCTCTCTCTCTCTCTCTCTCTCTCTCTCTCTCCCCTAACTTGTCACTGTCTTCCTCCTTAACCCGCCACAGCCCCTCTGTCCAACCCGTCGCACCACCACCGTCCAACCCTCCCTCATCATCGCTTATTCCTTGCGCTGCCATCTCCATCTCTTAACTCGTCGCGTCGTTGTCTCCGTTTATAAACTCGTAGTGCCGCCGTCTCCTTCTCCATTAGTCATCACCCCGTCAGTCGTTGCCCCGTTCTCTCCCTCTTTGAAGTCGTCGCATCGTCGCCTCCCTCTCCCTCATTTATTGCGCCTCTGTTTCCCTCTCTCAACCCTCCTCCTTGCCACCCTCATTGTTCAATATAGTGGTACTATGTAAGACCTTGGATTTTTAGAAATTAAATTTATGAGTTAATTAAGATTTATGATTTAATTTTTAGAAAATTATCTTATAAACAGGTACTTAAAGCTAAGATAATTATTGTTGGGTTAAATTTAATTTTCAATTACCGCATTATTCCTAATTTTATTAAAAATACCTACTCTAACCCTAAATTCCTATTCCACACACACAAACCCTAATTTTTATCCTAACCTAACCCTAACCCATCACCCAGCTGCCACCCATCTCCTTCACCACCCATACCTACGAAAAACAAAGAAGAAAAGAGAGAAGGGGGAGCTAGAGGGGGGAAGAAGGAGAAGAAAAGTTAGGGGAAAGGGGGGGGTGGGGACGGCGCCGGTTGGTGTCACTACCACCGTCGCCGCCATCGTGTTGCCATTGGGACATCAGAACAGTAGAGAGAGAGAGAGAGAGGAAGAGAGAGAGAGATAGAGAGAGAGGAAGTAGCGCTGCCGTTCATGCTTGTCACTGCGAGCTTCATCGCCAAGCTTCCATGGCCGTCACCGTTGAGCACGAAGAGGAGGAATTGCCGTCAATGTTCCATGCCACCATGTCTCACCAAGTTGTCACTGTCATGCTCTGTTATCATCATTGAGCTTAGTTGAGGAAGAGAGAGAACGTGACAGGAAAGGAAGGGGGGCTGCTTATGCCGCTGTTGTTGTACCTCTTCCACTACTGCTCCCATCGTCGTCATCGTCGATGGAGCTCGTCATCGTTGGAGCCACGATTGTCTCCTTCGGAGCCGTTCCTGGATGGCACTACTGTTGGTAGTTGCCTCTGCTTCTAATTTAAGCACCCTACCAGAGATCTGTTGTCGTTTAGCTCGTTGGAAGACATCACCGGAGCTACCGCTGCTCCATTCTCTCACTTAATTGTAAGTTTTTCCTTGTTCTGAACCTTCTATAGTCACTATTTTGTTATATTTTACTGAGGTTTCTGTGATGTTAACATCTCAGGGTTGAGTTATTGTGAGTGTATGCTCCGTTTTTTGCTGTCGCAACATTATGCTGGAACATCCGTGGATGTTGCCACTGCCGCTGCTGTGAACTAAAAGGAGTTTGTTGCGTAGTTGAGTTGTGATTGAGATAGGGGATTTTTCTCAAACCCAGTTTATTTCCAAGAATTGTTATAAATCGATATCGATATGAAAAATATATTTATGTAATTATGTGAGTCTTATAGATTAAACCGAGTTGTTCAGGATGAATGCGATTGTTTACCTGATTGAATTATTGATTGATTGATATTGGAAATTTTGATTTTAAGTGATTATGTTGAGTTGGTTGTTGTTGAAGATGTTGGGGTGATGAGCGGATATTTTATACGCTTTTTTACATTATTTTCATATAGTTTTTACTATGTTTTATTTAAGTTTTATTAAGTTTTCATAGGTTTTAGTGAAAAATTCATATTTTTGGATTCTACTTTGAGTTTGTGTGTTTTATGGTGATTTCAGGTCTTTTCTGGCTGAAATTGAGGAGCTTGAGCAAAAGTCTGATTCAGAGACCGAGAAAGCACTGCAGATGTTGTCAGGATCTGACCTCCATGCACTCAAAAGATCTTTTCTGGAGTTACAGAAGTCCAAATGATGCACTCTTAACTGGATATGGAAAGCTAACATCAAGGGCTTTTTAGAAATATATAATAGTTCATATTTTGTATTGGAAATGAAGGCCCAAAACTGGTGTTCAACGCCAACCATCTGCCCCATTCCTGGCGTTCAATGCCCACAAGGGGATGGCTGGTGTCCAACGCCCAAAAGGGGGTCCCTAGCCAGTGTTCAACATTCCTAAGGGACCCTAGCTCGTGGGAGACACTCAAGCTCAGCCCAAACACTCACCAAGTAGGCCCCAGAAGTGGATTTTCTCACTAAAAGTGTAATACCCGGTCTAACTAAAATTAATTAAATAATAAGTTAAGTAGGAGCGAATATGGTTGGAAGATTTGGCAATTGGAATTTGATGATTTAAATATGATATTTGGATTCAGTGAATTTTTTCGAGTCGGAAGACATAGTTTTCTGCGTAAAAGCGCGCAGTGGAATTTTGACCGGCAGTACCGACTGAGACCTGTCTGGTACTGCAGCTGAGAAAATTGATTATGAGTAAATAAGATTAAGAATTGAGGATTTATAATTATGGGAGGTAGAAATATTTAAAGTGCAATTTGGAGCGCTAATCTTAAAGGTTTTGACCAAAATTGGGCCAACGGACAAAAATAAGTGAACCGGGCCTAAGTGAGCCCAAGACCCAACATATATAAATATTAGTTATGAGCATTTCAGCTCATTTTACCCTAAAAGGAAGGGTTGGGGCGCTGAAATTGAGAAGAGAGAAGAGAAGAGAGAAAACCTAACTCTCTTTGATCTTCAAACCACCATAACTTGAGCTACGGAGCTCCGATTGACGAGCCGTTTGAAGCCATGTGTCACTCTTCTCATCCTTCTATCTAAGTTTTGTGGTGAGTATTCCATTCATCTCTACCCAGTTTTCGAAATTCTCCACTGTTATATGTTTTTGGGTAGTTAGTGTTGAAATCTTGTGATTTTGGGTGTTTAGGAATACTCCAACATGGATTCCAAGTGGGTTCTATCCCTACTTCATATGGGCTGAGGTAAGAAGTGCTCAAACTCTTGTGATTTGTCATTTTTATGAGCCCTAGGTTGATGTATGTATGTGATATTGGTTATGTTAGTGTATTTGATGATCTTTGTGCACAATTGGGAGATTGGTGTTGCTTGAGGAGCTTTGGTGAGGCTTGGGGCTAAGGTTGGTGGAGACTTCTAAAGAAGAGGCTCAATTGATTTGGCTACAAGAGGTACAGTTTAAGTTTCATTTAAGTACCGTGTGGTGTGATGAGAATTCCTAGGCTAGATGTCCCTAGGATTAAGTTTGGATTGTGTAAATGGTTAGTGCTAATATGCATAGTTGGTATGTAATGTGAATTAATGATTGGGTTGAGAATTGTGTGGCCTTGTATGCTTGGTGTATTGAAAATTTGATGTATTGGGTAATGAGTATTGATTTGTGGTTTATGCATTTAAATTGTGAAATTGGGCCGGAGGCCGTAAATTTTGGGCCGGAGGCCGGAAAGAGGTAAGAAAGGTAAGTTGATGTGTGCATTGTATGATGACATAAGTGATTGGATGAATTTCAGATAATGAATATGTGAATGATTGGGTTGGTTATTGAATAATAAGGTTTGAGGAGTTGAAGTGTGGAATTTAGTAATTTTGGGTAAAATTATGTAGATGAGGTATGTTTGGTTTTGGTTGAGAAATATTATGTGGTCATATATGTGATTATGATTATTGATGTCTTGATGGTATGATAATGCATGAGAGATATGTATGTTGCGATATATGCTTGAGGAATGATTAAGGTTGATTTGTGGGTGAAACCACGTGATAGTGAGTATGACATTGATTATGTATAATGATGGTTGATTGGAAATAGTATTGTTGGAAATTGGGATGAGGAAGGATGGATGACATGTTGATGTGTTTGTAATTTAGCCATTTGTTTGAAATGGGTAAAAATGGTTATATGGTGGTTTTGTGAATCGTGGTAAAGTGTTAATGTATGAGTTGAGGAGGCTTGATGTTGATTTTGGTATATTTAATTGATTTCAAAAGGGTTGAAACTAGCATGTTTTGGTTGATTTTGAAAAGGGTTGAAAATGGCTTGTTTTGAAAAGGGCACCTTGTGGTTTTGTATGAAAACATGCTTTTGGGCATACTTTGATGGGACATAACTTGGACTCTGGATCCCCATTTTGTTCCAAACTTGTTTAGAAGTGAAATTGGATTCGGGATGTCCATGCCGTTCGAAGAACGGGCGAAAAACGATTTAAAATGAGAACGTTATGTCCGTCGGAAGATTGGGGGTTGAATCTGTGAATTCTGCAGCTTTTAACTTAGAAAATTTTTAGCAGAATGACCCTCCACGTGTAGGCGCACTTGGCGCGTACGCGTCGTTTTTCAAGGAGGCATCATCCACGCGTGCGCGTGCGCGTCAATGCGCTGCACCCAATGCCCAGCCATTTTCCCGAGAGTTGTGCCAGAGTTGTGTCAGTTTTGTGCTTGGGGCGCAAATGCACCCACGCGTACGCGTGGCTGACGCGTACGCATCGTCTGGCTGTGTTTCAATCCGCGCATCCGTGTGTATGACGCATACGCATCGATGAGCTTTGTGGCCATCCACGCGTGCGCGTGGAGTATGCGTACACGTGGCACTGTTTTCATCCCAAAGTTGATTTTTGAGTTTTAAAAACTAAATCTCATACTTCTAAGCCTCCGATCTCACCCCTTATGTATTAAATCATTATGATATGCCTAGCAAACAGGAAGGAGCTAGGGGATGTGGTAACTTGCAAATGAAGCAAGGGGAGAAGTTGTGATCAATGATGATCAAAGATGATTATATGAGATATGGAGGATGACAGTAGAAGTACCGTGTATGCCATGAGCCAAAGGGCTATATTTATTGATAAATGGCTGGTTCTTGATTGAACCATGAGCCGGATGGCTGAGTTATTGCCGGGTTACGGCAAAGCCATTATTGATTATGGCTGAGTATAAATGCATATATGATTAATGAATGAATGTGTTAAATGGATAATAATGGAAAATGTTGAAATGTGATGTGTAACCCCGGGTAGTAGGCAGTGGCGTTGTCCATTTGCTCTGGGTATGAGACGAAAAAGGATGTTTATGATAAATGAGTTTAATTATGGAGTTTTGAATGAATGTATTTGTGATACCTGGGTAGTAGTAAGGGTGGTGGTTCGTCCCACTTGCTCTAGGTTAATGTTTGAGATTTGATAACAATGATGATTGCTTTTAAACTGAACGAATGTATGTTTTGAGATCCTGGGCAGTAACAAGGGTTGTGGTTCGTCCCACTTGCTCCAGGTCAGAGATTGTGACGCCTGGGTAGTAGCGGCAGTAGTGATGAATCCACTCGCTCCAGGTTGAGCTTTTAAACACCCGCCTGGGTAGTAGCCGCAGTAGTGGTTATTCCACTGGCTCTGGGTTGAGCGGGTAGTAGCAAGGGGGTTGTAGCTCAAACCTACTTGCTTCGCAAGGGTGTTTCTATCCAATGGTTAGCTACCAGGACATGTCGGGTTGGCTATATAACGGACAGATGATATCATCAGCCATAGGGCAGGCATACATCATTTGCATATGTTTGAATTGTTTGGGTTTGCCTATTTTTTTTTGGATTTCTACATCATATATGCTATGTTACCTGATTATGTGCTACTTGTTCTACTTGTACCTTATTTGTGTATTACTTGCCTGTATTGCTTGTGTTTGTACAACTGAGAGGCCCCTCATGCTGGTGTCGGTGGATGTTAGAGGCTGTTCTTGATGAGATGATTTGATGATACGATTGCATGATGATGATGATCATTGAATGAGAGCTCCCTGGGAAGACGCAGTGATGTGGTTTCACTAGCTCCAGGTGAGGGTATGATGTATTGATACAAAATTGCTGAGGTAGAACAACTGGTGATGGTTTTGCTTATGATTCTGAGTCTGATTCGTGGAAGAGTCAGCGAATTGGGAAACATGTGTAACATGAACTATATTTAGTATCCCCTTACGACAGTTGCCTATTCATGGATTAGTGAAAATCTAGGCTGGATATTTGGTGAAGAAGTTTAGGATGCTTAGTGAGTTTTTATTGCAGTGCATTGTATTTATTTGGCACTTTTACCGTACTGGGAACCCATGGGCCCGAGGTTCTCATTCTGTATATATCTCTTGTTTTTCAGATACAGGTCCAGGTGCTCAGAAGTGAGCTGTGGTTCGTCTGAGAGACGGCGAAGATATTTATTTTCTCTACTTTGTGTTTTGCTTAGAATCTCTCCACCTTTGTTTTGAAAAGATTATATTATGTATTGAACTCTTTTGGAACTTGCCTATAGATGCTCTTATGTTTCCTTTGGGAGAGATTAGGATATAATGTTGTCAACTACTTTCATACTGTACCCTAGCCGGCCTAAACTTCGCGGGTCGCGACTAGTGGCTATTACTTATGTTATATATATCTATCTGTTATCTATCTCTTAATCTCCTTTATGCCTTGTCCGTATATCACTTTCGGCTTCACAGTTTAACTTTTCGTTGTCGAAACGTAAGTGATACGTCTTCGCGATTTTATTTCTACTCTTTTCAAGCTTCTCGATTAATACTCCTTTCGAAATTTACCTATATTTATATATTAAAAATCCACCTGAGAGTCGTACCACCGTAATATCATTGACTTATGACTCGAGCATAAGGATTAGAATATTAGGGTGTTACAAAAAGACTATTTTACCCTTCTTATGTAATCCTTAGTCATTAGATTAGTATATATATAAGAAGATAACCCTTGTTTATTTTCTTCTCTCCCCTATTCGAATTCCTCATTACTATTATGTACAATATGAGTCACTAATCTCCTAAGTTAGGGTTAGGAGCTCTGCTGAGTTTCATGGATTAATAATATTACTGTTCTACTTTCAATACAATTTTGATTCCATTCTCTTATGCATTCTTGTTTTTCATCTCATGAGTGAGGGTGACCCATGACAATCACCCTTGTTCTACTTGGGTTCCGTGCAATTCCTGACCTGGATAGCATTGAACTAAAGCTAGAGATTGCATTGCGGATTCGTATAGAGCATCTGAGCAACTTTGGATATGTGACATATAATTCCGTTGTCTATGGGTGCGTGAGGTCTCTGTGGCGCTAAGGCTAGAGTCAGTGAAGCAACCCTCTCTGATCCGGAAGATCTGCCTTATCTGTGGCACCTTGAGTTGGATTGCAAAGGGGAGTGGCTTGCTTAGAGCTTCATCTTCTGCTACAGTGAGAAACCTAGAGGTGGCTTGATGAGAGGACATGAGTCACTTCAACATGGTGGATTGCTGTAGTAGCAGAGGTTAACTTGATGAGAGGACATGAGTTAATCACTTATGGCTGCCATTGAATAAATTAGAAAGCTATTGGGATAGATCGTAAGAAAAGTTAATTTGGAAAGACAAAGCATCTCCGAAGCCTTAACTATTCGACCATCACTGTTTTTACAAATCAATCCGGTATTTCTGTCTTTATTTATCTTATGCATTTTCCAACAACACTCATCTTTTCATTCTGTCTAACTAAGATCTACAAGGGGTCCTTGACGTTAGGATTTTTGCCAGTAAAGAATGTCATAAAAACAGTCGCGTTGTAGATATAGTCTCTAAACCGACAAAAATCCCTTCGTACAAACGTTTTGGGTGTCACAAGTAACAAATCCCTTTAGAAATTGTTAACCGAGTATTCAAACCTCGGGTCGTCTTCTCAAGGAACTGCGAGGAAGTATGTTCTTATTATTGGTTACAAGGGTTGTAATCGAGGTTTAGAAGGTGAGAAGCAAGTGATTTAAATGACAAATAAAATAAATGACAATTAAAAATAAATAAATAACTGTAAAACAACTTTTGGTAAGATAAGAGAATTTAGAGGTCTAACTTAGTTATCTCTCTCAACTATAATAAAAGTTGAATCTAAACTCCACTTGGTCAACCTTTACCAGGGCAAAGGAAAGTCAAGGGACTAATTAAATTGACCTTTGAATCCTAATTTTTCCTAAGAAAAGGTTGGGATTATTTAGGTTCAGCTCAATTAGCAAGATAACGATTATTAATTACGTTGAGTTCAACAACTGTTGAATTACTAAATTCTTAATCAGAACCAAAAGGGGAAAAAGTAAAATTGCTGGAATAATAAAAATATTCTCAAATCGTAAACAAAGATAACCATAAATTAACAAGAGCAATAATAAACTAAAAAATACCTCAATACCATTAATTCAAATAATTATCTGTAACATGGAATAATTCATGAATTAAATTATAAAAGTAAATGATCAATTCAAATGCTGGAGTAAATAATTATAGAACTAAAATAAAAGAACATTTAAAACCTAGATCCAGAGTTACTCTTGAAACAAGAAAAAATCCTAAATCCTAAAAGAGAGAGAGAACCTCTCTCCAAACTAGATCTAAATCATTGAAAACTAAAATTATGCCCGCCTGCTCAATGGATGCATTCCCCCACTTTATAGCCTCTAATCTGTGTTCTCTGGGCTGAAAACTGGGTCAGAAACAGCCCAGAAATCACTTCCAGTGCTTTCTGGTCCGTACAGGTTGCGGAAAAGTGACGCGGCCGCGTCGTCCACGCGACCGCGCGGATTGGGTGTTGGCCAGGTCATGCGTCCCCGTGACCCACGCGTTCGCATCACCTGGCGTTGGGGCAACTATGGTAAATTATATATCAAATCAAAGCCCCGGACGTTAGCTTTCCAACGCAACTGGAACCGCGTCGTTTGGACCTCTGTAGCTAAAGTTATAGCCGTTTGAGTGCGAAGAGGTCAGGCTGGACAGCTTAGCAATTTCTCCAACTTCTTGTATTCCTTCCACTTTTGCATGCTTTCTTTCCATCCTCCAAGCCATTCTTGCCCTGTAATCTCTGAAATCACTTAACACACATATCAAGGCATCTAATGGTGATAAGAGAGGATTAATAATAAGCAAATATAAGTCCAAAGAAGCATGTTTTCAATCAAAGCACATAATCAGGAAGGAAATATAAAACCATGCAAAGAGTATGAATAAGTGGGTAAAGAGTAGATAAAAACCACTCAATTGAGCACAAGATAAACCATAAAATAGTGGTTTATCAATCTCCCCACACTTAAACATTAGCATGTCCTCATGCTAAGCTCAAAAGAAGCTATAAAGATGAAGAGGAAAGGTGAAATGTTATGAAATGCAACCTATGTATATGAATGCAACTACATGCAAAATGTTTCTACCTACTTGGTTTAAAAGCAAATAAATTCTCCAAGAATAAATATAAACCAAATTCCACTAATTCAAATTACACAATAAAAGATAAGTAAACTTGTAAGAAGATAGCTCATGAAAGCAGGGAACATAGAATCAAGCATTGAACCCTCACAGGAAATGTATATGCACTTCTAATCTCTCAAGTGTCTAGGGTCAATCACTCTACTCTTACCTAGTCATGCTTTCTAACACTTTGTTCTTCATCTAACCAATCAATAATATTTAATGCATCAATGCAAACATCATGAGGTCTTTTCAAGGTTGTAATGGGGCTAAGGTAAGGGTAAGGGTATATATATGGCTAAGTGAGCTTTATAAAGTGAATCCTTGATTAGTCTAAGATCTCACCTAGCATACATACACTCTATATAACTTTAAAATCATACCTAGCTACCCATAATTTTTCCCACTTTTGTATTACATGCTCATGTTTCACTTTTTATTTTTATCCCATGTGCATTGTTTTCATTGGGGAATTTCTTTTTGTATCCCCTTTTATTCAGATGCTGAAATTTTTTTTTTTGATGCACATGGTAATTGAATCACTTTGATTTTCTTATGAGCATGCTTTCCAAATTTATTTTTATTTCTTTTTAATCTTCCTAACCCTTTGTTTCTATCACTCATGTTCCCACAAGGTTTCCCACATTTAACTCTATTCATGATTTTCTATCTTAAGCTAACCAAGGATTCAACTTGGGATTTTTATTTTGTTTTTCTGCTTAAGGCTAGTATTGTGGTTTATAGAATAAGAGGGGATTAAAAGCTCAAGGGGGCTAACAAGGGTGATGTAAAAGGTAGGCTAATTTTGGGATAAGTGAGCTAGAATTAACAATGGCCTCAATCATATGCAAGCATTTAAATACACTAAATATTGGATATATAGAATGAAACAAAGCTAAGATTGCAATCATAGAGAAGTAAACACACAAGAATAAAATGTTTATGGTTAAATAATGTAACCATGTAAATAAGCTCAAATCTCACAGGTTGTGTGTTCTTTGGCTCAAAAACTATGTTCCAATTACAACTTCAAACAAATTTTTAATAAAAATTTTCAATTTAAATTAGTGAAATTTTTCAAAAATATGGTCTTAAAAGAAATTTATTATTTTAACCAAGTAGTAGCTAAATGCATAAAATCAAACAAATATGTAATTAAACATGCAAATGCAATAATGAACAAACAAATAAAATACAATATTGGTGTTGAGTCAAGAAGTAACTATTCCATGGAGATCGGTATCGACCTCCCCACACTTAAAGATTGCACCGTCCTCGGTGCATGCTGAGATGTGCAGGTGGACGGGTTGTTCCAATTGATGCCTTTCTTCAAGATTTTGCAGATGGACTTGTCTGTCTCCCTATGTAAACGTCTTCCGATTCCCTTTTGGGTGGCCATCCTGAAAGAAAAAGGAAAGAAAAAGTAACCCAGTAATAAAGATAGAAAATAAATGAAATATGGGTTGGGTAATGCCAAACGATAATGGTCTCATTTACATGGAAGCTTCAACATGTATGTGAGAAAATAATAGAAGCCATGGCATGCCAGTCGTACAAAATGTACAACAATGGGGAAGAGAGTGGGTAATGAAAGAGAATGTAAGTTCATGTCAATGCAAAATTAATACAAATAACATAAAAGATTAACATTGACTTAAATAATATTGCCCAACAGTGTGAAACAAGTTACCAAAATAATTTCAAGAAAAGATGTAACAGTTGAATAAGAAAAGATTTTTAACACCAATGGAAAAAAAATTCAAAAAAGAAAATAAAAATATGCACAAATTTAAAATGCAATGAATGAGATATGCAAATAAATTAAAATAAAATAAAAAGAAAAATAAGAAGAATGAGAAGGGAAAGAAAGGAGGAGGAAGTAAATAAGAAAGGAGAAGAAAAATTAGGATTTGGAGGAGAGAAAGATAAGATATGTGGCAATTTTAGGGTGAGCTGTGCAGCGCATGCGACGCAGCCGCAGAAGGCACGCGTTCGCGTGGGTGCGCGTCAGGTAAGACGACGCGATCGCGTCAGTCACGCGGTCGCGTGATCCGTGTTGCGCTGCTGGCGCGAGTGCAGCCTTGCTCCAGCACAACTCTCTGTTCGATTCAATTTAATTGCCAAAATTGGGTGACGCGATCGCGTGAGTGTGCGTCAGAAAATAATTGACGCGGCCGCGTCGGTAACGCGGTCGCGTGACAAGGATTGTGCTTCCAGCACCAATCCAGCACCACTCTCGCACAATATGGCATTGTGCACCCTTTTACGTCGAAAATGCAGGGCACGCGGCCGCGTGGGGTACGCGGTCGCGTGGGAGGCCATACTTCCCATTCGACGTGGACGCGTCAGCGACGCGGTCGCGTGGGTCGATATGTGCCATTAGCACGCCTCCAGCCATGCTCCAGCTTGACTCTCTATTCACGTTTAATTTTCCTTTCTCTCCAAGCGACGCGGACGCGTCGCTGATGCGATCGCGTCGCGTAGCAAAAAATTTTTTTTAACTGCATGAACAATGCAGAATGCAGTGATTAATATGAGTGCTATGCATGATTCCAGGTTTACTAAAGTAAAATGAAAAGAAAATAAAAATAAAAACAAATAATGATGAAATAAACTGAAAAAGAAACGACCATACCATGGTGGGTTGTCTCCCACCTAGCACTTTTAGTTAGAGTCCTTAAGTTGGACATTGGAGGAGCTTCCGGTTAGGGTGGCTTATGTTTAAATTCGTCCAAAAATCTCCACCAGTGCTTGGAATGCCAATAGCCTCCGAGGTCCCAAACTAGGCATGTGAAGCTTCTGAACAGCTTCAAACAGATTTTTAGGTTCCCGGGGTGATAAATGTCAGAATAAACTCCAGGATTCCAAGCCTTGCTTTTAAATCCGCCTCCGTTTTGATTTGTAAGTTTCCATTCGGGCGGGTTAAAAAGTAGAATCTCACCGTGGTGACCAAACGTTCTCCGTGATCCATGCAATTGAGCATGATACCAATCCGTGTACTTCGAGGTGAAGCGTGGAACTTTATTGAACCTTGTGCACCAGCTCTGAGTACGAGCTATTTCCCTTTTACTCTTAAAGCCACAGAGAGCTCTAAGCTAGCCATCTGTTTCAAGTAAACCATATTCAAGTGAATAAGTAAAGTCATAAGTTAAGGATTGTACCCACTTGAAGCTTGTATTTGGTGGTAGTGGCCTTGGGATAGGTGTTTCTGGTGGTTCTGTAAGTTCTACTCCCTTATGCTCTTCTGTGAATTCCTCCACTTCTTTGCAAAGATCTTCAATTGTATCTGTGTCCTGGTCAAAGTCTTCCGTGTCTTCCTCATCACTCAAGTCATAGATTGGAGGTTGAGAGAAATCTACCTCCGCATCATCTTCATATTCACTTGGGGAAGATTCTTCGATCTCAGAGAATTCACTTGCGGACGCAAGTTCATCACCAAGAGAGCTAGACTTGTGAATATCACCATCAAGGGAATTTGCTTCTTGGATTATTCCGTCTGATTCCTCATAAACGACTTGCCTTGGAGATTGTACAGTATCTTCTTTAGCATCAACTGTAGCATCCTGGACGGAGTTTTCCTCAATTCTGGATTCCCAAGGAAGTTCAGCATCGCCTAGATCTTCAACCAACTCTTCTTCTTGAACAATGACAGCTTCTTCTAATTGTTTTAGTACAAATTCATTCTCTGCCTTGTCCACTGGAGTCTCTAGTATTTATTTCATGCTACGCTCTTCATCGAGTTGTCCACATGGAGCTGTGGTTGATCCTTGTATATTTGAGCGTTTAGTGGCCCATTGGATTAGTGCGTGCTCCAGTTGTTGAATGGTTGTTTGAAATTTAGTTATTGTTTCTTTTAGGCGATCCTCTGCTTCGCGGTTTACTGGACTTAGACATGATACATAGGGAAGTAGTGATGATTGGGAACGATTGGATTGGTATTGGGGTAAGGAAGGATCATATGATGGCGAATGGTGAAGAGAAGCTTGTGAGTGTGGTAGTTCGAGGTTATGTTGAAAGGACAGTTCATATGCACGGGGTGGGGCTTGTTGGTAGTTACAAGGTTGTCCACCATGTCTTTCAGCTGGGTATGCATGGTAGAATGGTCTTTGTCCAGGATATCTCGGAGGGTGTTGCTGCCAAAAGGGTTGATTAGATCCTCTTGGTTCCATCCATCCTTGATTGGTCTGATCTTGGTGCACATTCCTGCTGTAACTTCTATTTCCTTTAACAATATTAGAACCAAACTCAAAGTGAGAGGGGTGAGAGTTCATAGTAGCAAATAAAGATAAAAAGGAAAAACAAAAATAAATAAACAAGCAAGAGAAAAATATTTACAATAACCAATAATAAGGCACACGTTAGCAGTTCCCCGGCAACGGCGCCATTTTGATGAGAGGACTTTTGCGTGGTCTAGAAAATTGCGGATAAATCCTCGTTGCAAGTATAGTTTCTAAACCTTCAAAAGTCCTTTCATACAAAACCTTGTGGGAACATGAGTGATAGAAACAAAGGGTTAGGAAGATTAAAAAGAAATAAAAATAAATTTGGAAAGCATGCTCATAAGAAAATCAAAGTGATTCAAATAATAAGGCACACGTTAGCAGTTCCCCGGCAACGGCGCCATTTTGACGTTAGAATTTTTGCCAGTAAAGAATGTCATAAAAATAGTCGCGTTGTAGATATAGTCTCTAAACCGACAAAAATTCCTTCGTACAAACGTTTTGGGTGTCACAAGTAACAAACCCCTTTAGAAATTGTTAACCGAGTATTCAAACCTCGGGTCGTCTTCTCAAGGAACTGCGAGGAAGTATGTTCTTATTATTGGTTACAAGGGTTGTAATCGGAGTTTAGAAGGTGAGAAGCAAGTGATTTAAATGACAAGTAAAATAAATGGCAATTAAAAATAAATAAATAACTGTAAAAACAAATTTTGGTAAGATAAGGGAATTTAGAGGTCTAACTTAGTTATCTCTCTCAACTATAATAAAAGTTGAATCTAAACTCCACTTGGTCAACATTTACAAGGGCAAAGGAAAGTCAAGGGACTAATTAAATTGACCTTTGAATCCTAATTATTTCCTAAGAAAAGGTTGGGATTATTTAGGTTCAGCTCAATTAGCAAGATAACGATTATTAATTACGTTGAGTTCAACAACTGTTGAATTACTAAATTCTTAATCAGAACCAAAAGGGGAAAAAGTAAAATTGCTGGGATAATAAAAATATTCTCAAATCGTAAACAAAGATAACCATAAATTAACAAGAGCAATAATAAACTAAAAAATACCTCAATACCATTAATTCAAATAATTATCTGTAACATGGAATAATTCATGAATTAAATTATAAAAGTAAATGATCAATTCAAATGCTGGAGTAAATAATTATAGAACTAAAATAAAAGAACATTTAAAACCTAGATCCAGAGTTACTCTTGAAACAAGAAGAAATCCTAAATCCTAAAAGAGAGAGAGAACCTCTCTCCAAACTAGATCTAAATCATTGAAAACTAAAATTATGCCCGCCTGCTCAATGGATGCATTCCCCCACTTTATAGCCTCTAATCTGTGTTCTCTGGGCCGAAAACTGGGTTAGAAACAGCCCAGAAATCACTTCCAGCGCTTTCTGGTCCGTACAGGTTGCGGAAAAGTGACGCGGCCGCGTCGTCCACGCGACCGCGCGGATTGGGTGTTGGCCAGGTCACGCGTCCGCATGACCTACGCGTTCGCGTCGCCTGGCTTCGGGGTAACTATGGCAAATTATATATCAAATCGAAGCCCCGGACGTTAGCTTTCCAATGCAACTGGAACCGCGTCGTTTGGACCTCTGTAGCTAAAGTTATAGCCGTTTGAGTGCGTAGAGGTCAGGCTGGACAGCTTAGCAATTTCTCCAACTTCTTGTATTCCTTCCACTTTTGCATGCTTCCTTTCCATCCTCCAAGCCATTCTTGCCCTGTAATCTCTGAAATCACTTAACACACATATCAAGGCATCTAATGGTGATAAGAGAGGATTAATAATAAGCAAATATAAGTCCAAAGAAGCATGTTTTCAATCAAAGCACATAATCAGGAAGGAAATATAAAACCATGCAAATAGTATGAATAAGTGGGTAAAGAGTAGATAAAAATCACTCAATTGAGCACAAGATAAACCATAAAATAGTGGTTTATCAGTTCTCTACTTGCTTAAAAAAATAATCCTCATGGGATCGACCCTGACTCACCTCAGGTATTACTTGGACGACCCGGTATACTTGCCGGTCTATCAGTGCAAATTCTGTGGAGCCAGTTTCATGCACCATGGGCTTTGATGGTTAAGCTGGTTTCTCGAAATTGGTTTCTTGATTGTGTTGGAGACTATGAGAATCACCATTTACTTGATTGAGTTGTGTTGATTGTTAAATTGAATTATGATGGTATGATTATCGAGATTTTTAGCTTATTTTGGTATGTTGAGAAAAGGGTTGAAAAATGTTAATTTGGATAGGACTCTTGAAGGGTGACAAAGTCCAGATTTTAGAGGAGATGCTGCCAAAATTTTTATAAGTAATTGAGTAAAATTGAATAATAAGAATAATGGAAGGTGGTGCTAATTTTATAAAAACTAGGGGCTTTGTTTTGAAACTTTATTTGGTTAATTTTGATTTAGGAATTATTCCTCGAGAACTTTTTAGTGAATTTTAAAAGCAATTGAATTTGAGTGAAGAATTTTCTTTTTGTGATGTTTTAGAGAAGTTAAAGTATTCGAATTTGATTTAGCAAAAGGGATTGATTTCTGAGTCTTTTGGGAAAGTTTTAAACTTAATAATGAAATTAAAATCGGTTTTGGGGAACTTGGTTAAATTGAAAGTGAATTTATTTGATTGATTCTAATTAACGAGTTACGGTTTTAGGATTTTAATAAATTTAAAGTAATGAGATTGATTATTCAAGATTAAACAAGAATGAGTTCTACGATTTTGTTAATTTGATAATTTGGTTTATGATTTACCTCATTTGATTTTAAGATAACGGTTGAAGACCATGGGAATAATTTAAATTGAAATTGAGGATTATGGAAGTTTGGCTTGATAGCTTACAAAGTGATTAATCAAAGAATGATATATGAGATTATGATTATGTTAATGATGAATTTGATAATGAAAATGATTATATTTGATGTTGCGGGGGGGGGGGGGGTAGATATGATAAATTTAATTAGTCATTTTCCAATAAAGACTTGATTTGTGAGATGATGAGCGGATAATTTATACGCTTTTTGGCATTGTTTTTAGGTAGTTTTTAGTAAGATCTAGCTACTTTTAGGGATATTTTTATTAGTTTTTATGTAAAATTAATATTTCTGGACTTTACTATGAGTTTGTGTGTTTTTCTGTGATTTCAGGTATTTTCTGGCTGAAATTGAGGGACATGAGCAAAAATCTGATAGGAGGCTGAAAAAGGACTACAGATGCTGTTGGATTCTGACCTCCCTGCACTCGAAATGGATTTTCTGGAGCTACAAAATTCCAAATAGTACGCTCTCAATTGCGTTGGAAAGTAGACATTCAGGGCTTTCTATCAATATATAATAGTTCAAACTTTATTCGAGCTTAGATGACGCAAACTGGCGTTCAACGCCAGTTCTATACTGCATTCTGGAGTAAAACGCCAGAAACACGTCACAAACCAGAGTTAACCGCCAAAAACACGTTACAACTTGGCGTTTAACCCCAAGAGAAGCCTCTGCATGTGAAAAGCTCAAGCTCAGTCCAAGCACACACCAAAGTGGGCCCCGGAAGTGGATTTCTGCACTAAGACTTATTTCTATAAACCCTAGTAACTAGTTTAGTATAAATAGAACTTTTTACTATTGTATTGGAGTTTTCTTTTTGACCAGGTCTTTTTTCCTATTTTCGAATTCATATGACATTTGGGGAGGCTGGCCATTCGGCCTTGCCTAGACCTTGTACTTATATATTTTCAACGGTGGAGTTTTTACACAGCATAGATTAAAGGTGTGGAGCTCTGCTGTTCCTCGAGTATTAATGCATTTACTATTATTCTCCTATTCAATTCAAGCTTATTCTTATTCTAAGATATTTGATGCACTTCAACATGATGAATGTGATGATCCGTGACACTCATCATCATTCTCACCTATAAACGCGTGCCTGACAACCACTTCCGTTCTACCTTAGATCGAGCGCATATCTCTTAGTCTCCATTCCAAAAGATAGGAGTCTTCGTGGTATAAGCTAGAATTATTGGCAGCCATTCCTAAGATCTAGAAAGTCTAAACCTTGTTTGTGGTATTCCGAGTAGGATCTGAGATAGGATGACTGTGACGAGCTTCAAACTCGCGAGTGTTTGGCGTAGTGACAGACGCAAAAGGATCAATGGATCCTACTCCAACATGATCGAGAACCGACAGATGATTAGCCGTGATGTGACAGCACATTTGGACCATTTTCACTGAGAGGATGGGAAGTAGCCATTGACAACGGTGACGCCCTGCATACAGCTTGCCATAGAAAGGAGTAAGAATGATTGGATGAAAGCAGTAGGAAAGCAGAGATTCATAAGGGACAAAGCATCTCCATACACTTATCTGAAATCCCCACCAATGATTTACATAAGTATCTTTATCTCTATTTTATACTTTATTTATCTTTATATTCGAAAACCATCATAACCATTAGAATCCGCCTGACTGAGATTTACAAGATGACCATAGCTTGCTTCATACCAACAATCTCCGTGGGATCGACCCTTACTCACGTAAGGTTTATTACTTGGACGACCCAGTGCACTTACTGGTTAGTTGTGCGAAGTTGTGAAAAAGAGTGATATTACAATTGTGCGTACCAAGTTGTTGGCACCATTGAGATCACAATTTCGTGCACCAAGTTTATGGCGCCGTTGCCGGGGATTATTTGAGTTTGGACAACTGACGGTTCATCTTGTTGCTCAGATTAGGTAATTTTCTTTTCAAAAAGTTTTCAAAAATCTTTCAGATTTTTTTATTTGTGTTCGTTTTTCGAAAAATAAATTTTCAAAAAATCCAAAAAAATTAATAAAATAAAAAAAATAAAAAAATATTTTTTGTTTTAGTCTTGAATCAATTTTTAAGTTTGGTATGAATTGCATGTTTTTAAAAATTTGTGCATTTTTCAAAAACTCATGCATGGTGTTCTTCATGATCTTTAAGTTGTTCTTGGTAAGTCTTCTTGTTTGATCTTCATATTTTCTTATTTTGTGTCTTTTGTTGTTTTTCATATGCATTTTTGAATTCATAGTGTCTAAACATGAAAAATTTCTAAGTTTGGTGTCTTGCATGTTTTTCTTTTCTTGAAAATTTTTCAAAAATAAGTTTTTGATGTTCATCATGATCTTCAAAGTGTTCTTGGTGTTCATCTTGACATTCATAGTGTTCTTGCATGCATCATTGGTTTTGATCCAAAATTTTCATGTTTTGGGTCATATTTGTATTTTTCTCTCTCCTCATAAAAAATTCAAAAATAAAAAAATATCTTTTCCTTATTTTACTCATAAATTTCGAAATCTTTGGGTTGACTTAGTCAAAAATTTTTAAAATTAGTTATTTCTTGTTAGTCAAGTCAAGATTTCAATTTTAAAAATCCTATCTTTTCAAAATCTTTTTCAAAAATAAAATCTTTTTCATTTTTCTTTTATATTTTCGAAAATATTTTTAAAATTATTTTCAAAATCTCTTTCTTAATTTTATTTTATAATTTTCGAAAACTTTACTAACAATTAATGTGATTGATTCAAAAATTTGAAGTTTGTTACTTTCTTGTTAAGAAAGGTTCAATCTTTAAATTCTAGAATCATATCTTTTAGTTTCTTGTTAGTCAAGTAATCAATTTTAATTTTAAAAATCAAATCTTTTTAATTTCCTTTTCAAATCTTTTTCAAAATAAATTTCAATCATATCTTTTCAAACATATCTTTTTCAAATCATATCTTTTTCAAAATCTTTTCTAACTTGTTACCTTTTCAAAATTGATTTTCAAAGCTTTTTCAAGCAACTAATTGACTTTTTGTTTGTTTCTTATCTTTTTCAAAACCACCTAACTACTTTTCTCTCTCTAATTTTTGGAAATTCCTCACTCTTTTTCAAAATTCTTTTTTTATTAACTAATTGTTTAAAATTTTAATTTTAATATTATTTCTTCTCTTAATTTTCGAAAATCACTAACCATTTTTCAAAAATAATTTTCGAATTTTTCTCTCTTTCATCTTCTTCTATTTATTTATTTAATTACTAACACTCTTCTCTTCATCTTAAAAATTCGAACCCCCTCTTCTTCTCTGTGTTCGAATTTTTCTCTTCTCCTTCTTCTATTCTTCTTCTTCTACTCACATAAAGGAATCTCTATACTGTGACATAGAAATTTCTCTTCTTTTCTATTCTCTTCTTTTTCATATGAGCAGGAGCAAGGACAAGGACATTCTTGTTGAAGCAGATCCTGAACCTGAAAGGACTCTGAAGAAGAAGCTAAGAGAAGCTAAAGCACAACAATTCAGAGAAAACCTTATAGAGAATCTCAAAAAAGAAGGAGACATGGCCAAACCCAATAATAATGCAAGGAGGATGCTTGGTGATTATACTACACCTACTTCCAATTTTTATGGAAGAAGCATCTCAATCCCTGCCATTGGAGCAAACAATTTTGAGCTGAAGCCTCAACTAGTTGCTCTAATGCAACAGAACTGCAAGTTTCATAGACTTCCATCAGAAGATCCCTATCAGTTTTTAATTGAGTTCTTGCAGATCTGTGATACTGTTAAGACTAATGGAGTAGATCCTGAAGTCTACAGGCTCATGCTTTTCCCTTTTGCTGTAAGAGACATGGTTAGAACATGGTTGGACTCACAACCTAAAGATAGCCTGGACTCTTGGGATAAGCTGGTCAC
Organism: Arachis stenosperma; assembly: GCF_014773155.1. Classification (NCBI taxonomy): domain Eukaryota; kingdom Viridiplantae; phylum Streptophyta; class Magnoliopsida; order Fabales; family Fabaceae; genus Arachis; species Arachis stenosperma. The sequence continues at coordinate 94,721,188 of NC_080386.1, read as the reverse complement.
GGCCTTCTTGGCCAAGTTCTTTCCTCATCAAAAGCTGAGCAAGCTTAGAGTAGATGTTCAGACCTTCAAGCAAAAAGATGGTGAATCCCTCTATGAAGCTTGGGAAAGATACAAGCAGTTGACCAAAAAGTGTCCTTCTGACATGCTTTCAGAGTGGACCATTCTGGATATATTCAATGATGGTCTATCTGATTCTCTAAGATGTCACTGGACCATTCTGCAGGTGGATCCATTCACCTAAAGAAAATGCCTGCAGAAGCTCAAGAACTCATTGACATGGTTGCAAATAACCAATTCATGTACACCTCTGAGAAGAATCCTGTGAGTAATGGGATGTCTCAGAGGAAGGGAGTTCTTGAAATTGATTTTCTGAATGCCATATTGGCTCAGAACAAAATGTTGACTCAGCAAGTCAACATGATTTCTCAGAGTCTGAATGGATGGCAAAATGTATCCAACAGTACTAAAGAAGCATCTTTTGAAGAAGAAGCTTATGATCTTGAGAACCCTGCAATGGCAGAGGTGAATTACATGGGTGAAGCCTATGGAAACACCTATAATCCTTCATGGAGAAATAATTCAAATTTCTCATGGAAGGATCAACAAAAGCCCCAACAAGGCTTTAATAATGGTGGAAGAAACAGGCTTAGCAATAGCAAGCCTTTTCCATCATCTTCTCAGCAACAGATAGAGAATTCTGAGCAGAGCCCCTCTAGCTTAGCAAACATAGTCTCTGATCTATCTAAGGCCACTTTAAGTTTTATGAGTGAAACAAGGTCCTCCATTAGAAATTTGGAGACACAAGTGGGTTAGCTGAGTAAGAAAATCACTGAAACTCCTCCTAGTACTCTCCCAACCAATACAGAAGAGAATCCAAAAAGAGAGTGCAAGGCCATTGATATTATCAAAATGGCCGAACCCAAGGAGGAAGGGGAGGACGTGAATCCCAATGAGGAAGACCTCATGAGACGTCCTCCAGATAGAAAGGAGTTCCCTATTGAAGACCTAAAGGAATATGAGGCTCATATAGAGACCATAGAAATTCCATTAAACTTCCTTCTGCCATTCATGAGCTCTGAGAACTATTCTTCCTCTGAAAAAGATGAGGATGTAACTGAAGAGCAAGTTGCTCAATATCTAGGGGCCATCATGAAGCTGAATGCCAAGTTGTTTGGTAATGAGACTTGGAAAGGTGAACCTTCCTTGCTCATTAGTGAACTAGATACATGGGTTCAGCAAACTCTACCTTAAAAGAAACAAGATCCTGGTAAATTCTTAATATCCTGTACCATAGGCACCATGACCTTTGATAAGGCTCTGTGTGACTTGGGGTCAGGTATAAATCTTATGCCACTCTCTGTAATGGAGAAGCTGGAGATCTTTGAGGTACAAGCTGTAAGAATCTCATTAGAGATGGCAGACAAGTCAATAAAACAAGCTTATGGATTGGTAGAGGACGTGTTGGTAAAGGTTAAAGGCCTTTACATCCCTGCTGATTTCATAATCTTAGACACTGGGAAGGATGAGAATGAATCCATCATTCTTGGAAGACCCTTCCTAGCCACAGCAAAAGCTGTGATGTTGACAGAGGTGAACTAGTCCTTCAATTGAATGGGGACTACCTTGTGTTTAAAGCTCAAGGTTATCCTTCTGTAAACATGGAAAAGAGGAACAATAAGCTTCTCTCAATACAGAGTCAAACAAAGCCCCCACAATCAAACTCTAAGTTTGGTGTTGGGAGGCTACAACCAAACTCTAAGTTTGGTGTTGAACCCCCACATTCAAACTCTAAGTTTGGTGTTGGGAGGTCCCAACAATGCTCTGAACATCTGTGAAGCTCCATGAGAGCTCACTGTCAAGCTATTGACATTAAAGAAGTGCTTATTGCGAGGCAACCCAATTTTTATTTATCTATATTTCTATTGTTCTTTTATATTTTATTAGGTTTTTTTATCGCGTGGAGTTACAAAACAATTGCAAAAATTAAAAACAGAATAAAAAATAGCAGAAGAAAAAGCACACCCTGGAGGAAGAGCTGTCTGGTGTTTAAACGCTAGAAACAAGCATCTGTCTAGCGTTTAACGCCAGAAACAAGCACCAAGCTGGCGTTTAACGCCAGAAACAAGCATCAAGCTGGCGTTAAACGCCAGAAACAAGCTACTTTTGGGTGTTTAATGCCAGAAACAAGCATTAGTCTGGCGTTAAATGCCAGGATTGCATACAGAGGGCGTTTTACACGCCTAAAAGGTGCAGGGATGAGAAATCCTTGACACCTCAGGATCTGTAGACCCCACAGAATCACCTCAGGATCTGTGGACCCCACAAGATCCCCACCTACCCACCTCTCTCTTCTTCACACAATCCAATAACACTATACCCTTCACCAATCACCTCAATCTCTCTTCCCCATTACCTCTTCACCAATCACATCCATCCACTCTTCCCTATAAACCCCACCTACCTTCAAATTCAAAATCTCTTTCCCACCCAAACCCACCCTAAATGACCGAACCTAACCCCCTCTCCCTCCACTATATAAACCCCTCCATCCTTCTTCATTTTCACACAACATTACCCTCTCTTCTCCCCCTTGGCCGAAACTTACACCTCTCTCCCTCTCCTTCATATCTTCTTCTTCTTCTTTTCTTTCTTCTTTTGCTCGAGGGCGAGCAACATTCTAAGTTTGGTGTGGTAAAAGCATAGCTTTTTTGTTTTTTCAAAACCATTGATGGCACCTAAGGCCAGAGAAACCTCAAGAAAGAGGAAAGGGAAGGCAATTGCTTCCACCTTTGAGTCATGGGAGATGGAGAGATTCATCTCAAAAGTCCATCAAGACCACTTCTATGAAGTTGTGGCCAAGAAAAAGGTGATCCCTGAGGTCCCTTTCATGCTCAAGAAAAATGAGTACCCGGAGATCCGACATGAGATCCAAAGAAGAGGTTGGGAAGTTCTTACCAACCCCATTCAACAAGTCAGAATCTTAATGGTTCAAGAGTTCTATGCCAATGCATGGATCACTAGGAACCATGATCAAAGTATGAACCCGAATCCAAAGAATTATCTTACAATGGTTCGGGGGAAATGCTTAGATTTCAGTCTGAAAAATGTAAGGTTGGCATTCAACTTGCCTATGATACAAGAAGACGCACGTCCCTACACTAGAAGGGTCAACTTTGATCAAAGGTTGGACTAAGTCCTCATGGACATATGTATGGAAGGAGCTCAATGGAAAAGAGACTCAAAAGGCAAGCCGGTTCAATTGAAAAGACTGGACCTTAAGCCTATGGCTAGAGGATGGTTGGAGTTCATCCAACGCTGCATCATCCCCACTAGCAACCGATCCGAAGTAACTGTGGATCGGGCCATCATGATCCAAAGCATCATGATTGGAGAGGAAGTAGAAGTTCATGAAGTCATCTCTATAGAACTCTACAAAGTAGCCGAAAAGCCCTCTACCTTGGCAAGGCTAGCTTTTCCTCATCTCATTTGCCATCTATAATACTTAGCTGGAGTTGTCATAGAAGGAGACATCCTCATTGAAGAGGACAAGCCCATCACTAAGAAGAGGATGGAGCAAACAAGAGAGCCCATTCATGGATCTCAAGAGACACATGAGGAAGCTCATCATCAAGAAATCCCTGAGATGCCTCAAGGGATGCATTTTCATCCAAACAACTATTGGGAACAACTCAACACTTCTCTAGAAGGATTGAGTCATGACATGAACCAATTAAGGGTGGAACACCAAGAACACTCCATCATTCTCAATGAGATTAGAGAAGATCAAAGAGCTATGAGGGAGGAGCAACAAAGGCAAGGAAGAGACATAGAGGAGCTCAAGAACACCATTGGTCCTTTAAGAAGAAGGCGCCACCATCACTAAGGTGGACTCATTCCTTAACTTCCTTGTTCTTATCTCTCTGTTTTTCGGTTTTTGAGCTTCATGTTTGTCTATGTTTGTGTCTTTATTACATGATCATTAGTGTCTAGTGTCTATGTCTTAAGGCTATGAATAATTCCATAAATCCTTCACCTTTCTTAAATGAAAGATATTTTTAATACAAAAGAACAAGAAGTACATGAGTTTCGAATTCATCCTTGAAATTAGTTTAATTATATTGATGTGGTGACAATACTTTTTGTTTTCTGAATGAATGCTTAAACAGTGCATATTTTTTATCTTGTTATTTATGAATGTTAAAATTGTTGGCTCTTGAAAGAATGATGAATAAAGAGAAATGTTATTGATAATCTAAAAAATCATGAAATTGATTTTTGAAGCAAGAACAAGCAGTGAAAAAGAAGAAGCTTGCGAAAAAAAATGGCGAAAAAAAAGCAAGCAAGAAAAATCCAATAGCCCTTAAAACCAAAAGGCAAGGGTAAAAAGGATCCAAGGCTTTGAGCATCAATGGATAGGAGGGCCCAAGGAAATAAAATCCAGGCCTAAGCGGCTAAATCAAGCTGTCCCTAACCATTTGCTTGTGGCATGAAGGTCCAAGTGAAAAGCTTGAGACTGAGTGGTTAAAGTCGTGATCCAAAGCAAAAAGAGTGTGCTTAAGAACTTTGGACACCTCTAACTGGGAACTTTAGCAAAGCTGAGTCACAATCTGAAAAGGTTCACCCAGTCATGTGTCTGTGGCATTTATGTATCCGGTAGTAATACTGGAAAATAAAGTGCTTAGGGCCACGGCCAAGACTCATAAAGTAGCTGTGTTCAAAAATCAACATACTAAACTAGGAAAATCAATAACACTATATGAACTCTGAATTCCTAGAGATGCCAATCATCCTAAACTTCAAAGGATAAAGTGAGATGCCAAAACTGTTCAGAAGCAAAAAGCTACAAGTCCCGCTCATCTAATTAGAACTAATATTCATTGATATTTTGGGATTTATAGTATATTCTCTTCTTTTTATCCTATTTGATTTTCAGTTGCTTGGGGACAAGCAACAATTTAAGTTTGGTGTTGTGATGAGCGGATAATTTATACGCTTTTTGGCATTGTTTTTAGGTAGTTTTTAGTAAGATCTAGCTACTTTTAGGGATGTTTTTATTAGTTTTTACGTAAAATTCACATTTCTGGACTTTACTATGAGTTTGTGTGTTTTTCTGTGATTTCAGGTATTTTTTGGCTGAAATTGAGGGACCTGCGCAAAAATCTGATAGGAGGCTGAAAAAGGATTACAGATGCTATTGGATTCTGACCTTCCTGCACTCGAAATGGATTTTCTGGATCTACAGAACTCTAAATGGTGCGCTCTCAATTGCGTTGTAAAGTAGAAATCCAGGGCTTTCCAGCAATATATAATAGTCCATACTTTATTCGATCTTAGATGACGCAAACTGGCGTTCAACGCCAGTTCCATGCTGCATTATGGAGTAAAACGCCAGAAACACGTCACAAACCAGAGTTAAACACCAAAAACATATTACAACTTGGCGTTTAACCCCAAGAGAAGCCTCTGTACGTGAAAAGCTCAAGCTCAGTCCAAGCACACACCAAAGTGGGTCCCAGAAGTAGATTTCTGCACTAAGACTTATTTCTGTAAACCCTAGCAACTAGTTTAGTATAAATAGAACTTTTACTATTGTATTGGAGTCTTGTTTTTGACCAGGTCTTTTTTCCTATTTTCGAATTCATATGACATTTGGGGAGGCTGGCCATTTGGCCATGCCTAGACCTTGTACTTATGTATTTTCAACGGTGGAGTTTCTACACACCATAGATTAAAGGTGTGGAGCTCTGCTGTTCCTCGAGTATTAATGCATTTACTATTATTCTCCTATTCAATTCAAGCTTATTCTTATTCTAAGATATTCGCTACACTTCAACATGATGAATGTGATGATCCGTGACACTCATCATCATTCTCACCTATGAACGCGTGCCTGACAACCACTTCCGTTCTATCTTAGATCGAGTGCATATCTCTTAGTCTCCATTCCGAAAGATCGGAGTCTTTATGGTATAAGCTAGAATTGTTGGCAGCCATTCCTAAGATCTGGAAAGTCTAAACCTTTTATGTGGTATTCCGAGTAGGATCTGAGATGGGATGACTGTGACGAGCTTCAAACTCGCGAGTGTTGGGCGTAGTGACAGACGCAAAAGAATCAATGGATCCTATTCCAACATGATTGAGAATCGACAGATGATTAGCCATGCTGTGACAGCGCATTTGGACCATTTTCACTGAGAGGATGGGAAGTAGCCATTGACAACGGTGATGCCGTACATACAGCTTGCCATAGAAAGGAGTAAGAATTATTGGATGAAGGCAGTAAAAAAGCAGAGATTCAGAAGGGACAAAGCATCTCCAAACACTTATCTGAAATCCCCACGAGTGATTTACATAAGTATCTCTATGTCTATTTTATGCTTTATTTATCTTTATATTCGAAAACAACATAACCATTAGAATCTGCCTGACTGAGATTTACAAGATGACCATAGCTTGCTTCATACCAATAATCTCCGTGGGATTGACCCTTACTCACGTAAGGTTTATTACTTGGATGACCCAATGCACTTGCTGGTTAGTTGTGCGAAGTTGTGAAAAAGAGTGATATTACAATTGTACGTACCAAGTTGTTGGCGCCATTGAGATCACAATTTCGTGCACCATGAGACACCTGCACCTAATAGATGCAAGGACGTGGGTTTTGTCCCTCTTGCTTAGTGTTGCGGTGTAGTTGTGGGGATAGTGATATTATCCAACTTACGGTGAGAACGGTGGTCTTATCCCGCTCACGGTTTGGGTATGATTATGTGTGATTGTGATTATGATTATTTTATTTGGAAATATAATTTATGATTATTTATTAATTGCCTAGGTAAGACACAAGAGTTGTGGCTTAGTCCCACTTATTCCGGGTTAAGATTTGAGACACTTGGGTAGACGCAAAGATTGTGGTTCGTCCCACTTGCTTTGGGTTGAGATTTTAAACCTGCCTGGGTAGATGCAAGGTTGAGGCATTGTCCCACTTGCTCCGGGATATGGTGAAAGGCACCTACCTGAATAGACGCAAAGGTGATGGTTCGTCCCATTTGCTTCGGGATGTAGTGAAAGGCACTTGCCTGGATAGATGCAAGTGTTGAGGCATTGTCCCACTTGTTCTGGTTACGGTGTAAAGCACCTGCATGGGCAGACGCAAGGATTGTGGTTAGTCCCACATGCTCTATGATATGGTGTTCTATGTCTGGGTTAGCTACTGAAGTGGTTAGTCCCACTTGCCCTGTGATGTAGTCTTCTATGTCTGGGTTAGCTACCAGATGTGTCAGGTTTGGCATTATAACTGACAAGTGAGCTCATGGCCAATAGGACAGGCATGCATCATCCTGCATTTGATTGAAATTGCTTGGGTCTGCATAATTACTTGATTTGCCTAATTGATATTTGATGTTAGGATTTTTGCTAGTAAAGAATTTATAAAAATATTTGCGTTGTAGATATAGCTTCTAAACTAACAGAAATCCCTTCGTACAAAAGTTTTGGTTGTCACAAGTAACAAACCCCTTTAAAATTGATAATCGAGTATTTAAACCTCGGGTCGTCTTCTCAAGGAATTGCTGGGAGGTGTGTTCTTATTATTGGTTATGAAAAAGTGTGTTTTGGGGTTTTGGAGTTTGGGCAATGGGCACAATCATATTTAAATGACAAGTAAAATAAATTAACAATAATAAAATCCCTTGGCAAGGTATGAAGAACTGGAAGTCCTATCCTAGTTATCCTCATCAATTATGATGAGAATTGGATTTTTCTCCTACTTTGTTAACCTCTAACTATGAAGGTAAGTTAAGTGAATGAATTAATTCGAATCCTCAAGTTCCAGTCTTTCCTTGGGAAAAGTTAGAGTTATTGGATATCGAATTAATTCTTGAAGAATTCCAATTTTCAGTCAACAAAGAGTTTGATAACTCAAGAGTTACCAATTAATCAACCAAAGCCAAAAGGGTAACAGAAAAATCCAAATTATTTATATAAATAAAAGAAACAAATCATAGATTTGAAAAAACCTCAAATTATATTTAAATAAGAAAATCAATCCAAACATGGAACATTGAAAATAAATAAATACAAAGAATATTGAACCTGGGATTGAGAGCCACTCCTAAAACTAAGAGAAGTCCTAAATCCTAATCCTAAAGAGAGAGGAGAGAATCTCTCTCTAACTAAACCTAAATCATGGAAAGTGAATTATGAGAGAATGATGAGTCTCTGCAAGTTCCCTGACTTTAATCTGTGTTTCTAGGCCGAAAACTGGGTTGAAATGCGGCCCAGAATCTCTGCCAGCGACTTTTGTAATTCTGCAGATCGCGCATGCCACGCGATCGCGTCATCCATGCTGACGCGTCATTCGCGTTTTTCCCTGCCACGCGTTCGCGTCGTCCACGCTTCCGCGTCACTTGTGCTTTTCCAACCCGCGCGGTCGCATGACCCATGCGGCCGCATCCCTGTGGATTCCTTTCTTCCCCGCGGTTGCGTCGCTGACACGAACGCGTCACTTCTCGCTGGTCATCTCCTCAACTTCTTGTGTTCCTTCCATTTTTGCAAGCTTCCTTCCCAACCTCTCACTCATTCATGCCCTATAAAGCCTGAAATACTTAACACACAGAACAAGGCATCGAATGGTAATAACAGAGGATTAAGATTAGCTAAATTAAGACCAAAGAAGCATGTTTTCAATCATGTAATAATTTTAGGAAGGAAATATAAATGCATGCTAATTATATGAATAAGTGGGTAAAGACCATGATAAAACCACACAATTAAGCACATTGTAAACCATAAAATAGTGGTTTATCAACCTCCCCACACTTAAACATTAGCATGTCCTCATGCTAAACTCAAGGAGACCAAATAAATGAGTAGGGAAAGGCAAGACTCATGCAATGCAACCTATGAAATGTGAATGCAACTACATGCTAAAATGATTCTACCTACTTGGTGAAAAAGTAAATAAATCTTTCAAGAATAAATATGAATTGGATTTCACTAATTCAAATCACAAATAACTTGCAAGAAGAAGATAGCTCATAAAAGTAGGGAACATAGAATTAAGCACTGAAGCCTTACTAGTAGTGTATATCATTCTAACTCTCAAGTGTCTAGGGTCAATTCTCTCAATTCTCTACTAATCTTGCTTTCTCTAGCTTGCTCTTCATCTAACAATCAACAAAAATTTAATGCACCAATACACAAATCAAGAGGTCTTTTAAGGGTTGTAATGGGGTTAGGGTCAAGGTAGGATTGTATTTGGCCAAGTGGACTAAAATTTGAATCCTTAATAAACTTTTCACCTAACTTAAGACAATCCATTTAATTAAAATACAAAATCTAACTTCCCATCAACTGTGTTTACTACATATTTATGCATTCCAAGTTTTGAGTACAACTCATATGCATTGATTTCACTTATTTATTTTGGGACATTTTGTCCCCTTTTATTACTTGCTTTTTTTTCTCAATGCATATGATTAAGGTTTTGAATGCATAAACATGTTCTTAACATTTTTCATATTTTCACAGAAAGTCTAACATACTCAATTCCCAAACCAAACGTTTCCAAACCCACTTTTCCCCACACTTAATTTATGAGCATTCTCACTAGTCTAAGCTAATCAAGGATTCAAATTAGGGACATTATTGTTTTTCGCTTAGAGTTAGTGATGAGCTAAAGTAAAGAACAAGGGGTAAAATAGGCTCAACATGGGTTTGCAAAGGATAATAAAAGGTAAGGCCATAAGGGTATGTAAGCTCAGTGAAACAAGGCCTCAATCATATAAGTGCATGCATACATCAAATAATGGAAATATAGAATTAAGCAAGGCAAAGATCACAATTTTTAGAGAGAAAAACACACACCAAAAATAAAATATTGGTTGATAAAATGCAACCAATCAAATAGGCTCAAAATCTCACTGGTTTTGTGTGTTCGAGCTCTAAACTATGTTCCAAAATAATATTTCTTCAAACAAGTTTTTCAAAAAGTTTTATTCAAATTAGTGAAATACTATAAAAATTTCTTGAAAAAGAAAATATTACTTTAACCAAGTGGTAAAATATGTACAAAAAATAAATATGCAATCAAACATGCAAATGCAACAATGAAAATTGGTGTTGAGAAGGGACTAACTAACCCATGGAGATCGGTATCGACCTCCCCACCCTTAAAGATTGCACCGTCTTCGGTGCATGCTGAGATGTGCAGGTGGATGGGGGTTGTAGTTCCAACCGGAGCTTTAAGGAAAGAATGAAACAATAAGACCCAGAATTTGATGAAATCCTCAATGAAATCTGTGTGTTGAATGTGCAATGGATAAACGACAAGGATGAGATGCCCAACCAGCTGAGAAGAAGGGATTTGAGGCCCCAAGCTAGAAGGTGGCTGGAATTTGTAAGAAGTTCCCTAATTCCCACATCCAACACTTCGGAGGTGACCAAAGAGAGAGCTATGCTCATCTACAGCATCATGAAAGGTGAGAATGTCAATTTTGAGGAGTTGATTGCCAACAACATCAACAAGATGCTGAAGAGCACTAGTGACAACACAAAGTTGGCATTTTCCAGCATCATACAGAGGCTGTGTGATGAAGCTGGAGTTGAGAAGATAATTGATGAAGTGCTAGTGAAGCAAGACAAATTCATAACTGCCAAAAAGATGGCCAAAGTGGTGGCTGTCAACCCACTTCAGAGGGTCAGGGAGAATAGAGCTGCTCATGCTCATATGCCACAAGAAGAAGAAGAAGAAGAAGAAGAGGTAGAGGAGCAACCACAATTCCTAGCACTCTAACCAATACTACCATGTCAACAATACCAATAATTTCCTGAAGGATTCAACTGGGAGCAACTGGAAGGAGATGTACACCAAATGAGAGGAGACCTACACCATCTGAGAGAAGATGTCAATCAATTCAATGACAGTCAACAACAACAATGGAACCAAGTGAATGAGAACATACAACAACTCTAAGGAAGTTTGGAGCAGCTGAAGGAGCAGCGAGACCAGGTCAACTGGGTGAAGATGCAAGGTAACCTAATAATGATTCTGGAACACCAATTACATCAAATGGGGAACCTAGCTGAGTTCAGACACCTTTACGATGCCAGAACTTTAGCAAGAGAAGACTATGATTGCTACGCACAAACAAAGTTGAGCTACTTGTGCAATGCAGTAGCCAACCTGAATCCCAATTACCCTACCTATATGCAAAAACTGGAGGAACTCAGTATACGGAAGGAAGAAATCCCATACCAGCTGATGAGCGGATGATTTGTATACTTTTTGGCATTGTTTTTAGTATGTTTTTGATATGATCTAGTTAGTTTTTAGTATATTTTTATTAGTTTTTAGTTAAAATTCACTTTTCTGGACTTTACTATGAGTTTGTGTGTTTTTCTGTGATTTCAGGTATTTTCTGGCTGAAATTGAGGGACCTGAGCAAAAATCTGATCCAGAGACTCAAAAGGACTGCAGATGCTGTTGGATTCTGACCTCCCTGCACTCGAAGCGGATTTTCTGGAGCTACAGAAGCCCAATTGGCGCGCTCTCAACGGCGTTGGAAAGTAGACATCCTGGGCTTTCCAGCAATATATGATAGTCCATACTTTGCCCAAGATTGGATGGCCCAAACCGGCGTTCAAAGTCACCTCAAGAAATCCCAGCGTTAAACGCTGGAACTGGCACCTAATTGGGAGTTAAACGCCCAAACTGGCACTAAAGCTGGCGTTTAACTCCAAGGAGAGTCTCTACACGAAATTTCTTCATTGCTCAGCCCAAGCACACACCAAGTGGGCCCGGAAGTGGATTTTTATGTCATTTACTCATCTATGTACTAGTTTTCTATAAGTAGGACCTTTTACTATTGTATTAGATATACATCTTGGTAGCTATCTTTGAGTTTTATGCTATCTGAGATCATTGGGAGGCTGGCCATTCGGCCATGCCTAGACCTTATGCTTATGTATTTTCAACGGTGGAGTTTCTACACACCATAGATTAAGGTGTGGAGCTCTGCTGTACCTCGAGTGTTAATGCAATTACTAATTGTTCTTCCATTCAATTCCGCTTGTTCTTTATCCAAGATATCACTTGTTCTTCAACATGATGAAGGTGATGATTGACGCCCATCACCATTCTCACCCATGAACAAGGTGACTGACAACCATTCTTGTTCTACAAGCATCTGAGGCTTAGTGAATATCTCTTGGATTCCTGATTGCACGATGCATGGTTGATCGCCTGACAACCGAGTGCTCGCCTGACAAACGAGCCAGCCATTCCGTGAGATCAAAGTCTTCGTGGTATAGGCAAGAACTGATGGCAGCATTCAAGAGAATCCGGAAGGTCTAACCTTGTCTGTGGTATTCTGAGTAGGATTCAATGATTGAATGACTGTGACGTGCTTCAAACCTGTAACCTACTGGGCGTTAGTGACAGACGCAAAAGAGTTATTCTATTCCGGTAGGGGAGGGAACCAAACCGGTGATTGGCAGCACTGTGACAGAGTGTGTGCATTAGCTTTCACTGTGCGGATGGGAGGTAGCTGCTGACAACAGTGAAACCTTACACGAGCTTGCCATGGAAAGGAGTAAGAAGGATTGGATGAAGACAGTAGGAAAGCAGAGAGACGGAAGGGAAGGCATCTTCATACACTTGTCTGAAGCTCTTACACCGATGATATACATAAGTATCACTATCTTTATCTTCTATGTTATTTTCGTTCATCATCATATACATTTGAGTTTGCCTGACTAAGATTTACAAGATGACCATAGCTTGCTTCAATACTAACAATCTCCGTGGGATCGACCCTTACTCACGTAAGGTTTATTACTTGGACGACCCAGTGCACTTGCTGGTTAGTTGTGCGAAGTTGTGTAATGCCATGGTATTGAGCCACCAAGTTTTTGGAGCCATTACCGGGGATTATTTGAGTTGTGAAAAAGTATTGTTCACAATTTCGCGCACCAAGTTTTTGGCGCCGTTGCCGGGGATTGTTCAAGTTTTGAGCAAGCTTTTGGTAACAATGCCTGGGATTGTTTAGGCTGGACAACTGACGGTTCATCTTGTTGCTTAGATTAGGTATTATTTTTTTTCGAAATTCTTGAAGATGAATTCTAGAGTTTCATGATGATTTGTTGAAATCTGGCTGGCTGAGAAGCCATGTCTAATCTGATTGGACCGAGGTTTCAACTTATCACCACAAGAGCTTGTTGATTCTCATCAATTTTGCTCTTGGAGCAGTGATCTGCTAAGATTTGGCTGACCTCTGGTCATGTCTAGTGTTTTGGACCGAAGCTTTCTTTGAAAGCTTGGCTGGCTGTGAAGCCATGTCTAATTCCTGGACCGGAGTCTTAGACTAGCATTGCACTGATTCCTGGAATTCTCATTAAGAATTTTGATACCTTTTTCTCATTTAATTTTCGAAAAACACAAAAAAATTTTACAAAATCATAAAAACCAAAAATATTTGATGTTTCCTGCTTAAGTCTAGTGTCTCATCTTAAGTTTAGTGTCAATTGTATGCATTCATTCATGTGTCTTAAGGATCCTCAAGTAATTCTTGATGATTTTTGTGTTCTAATCTTTGAATTCTATTGACTTGAAGCATTTTGTGTGTCTCATATGCATTCTCATATTGTTAGTGTCAGTAGTATACAAACTGCTAAGTTTGGTGTTTTGCATGCATTGTTAATTGATTCCTTTTGCATTTTGATTATTAAAAATCCAAAAATATTTTTAATTTGTGTCTTTTCAAGTCAATGATACAAAGAATTGAAGATTCAGAACATACTGCAGAGGAATTACACAGAAAAAGCTGAGCATTCAAAAATGCCCAGTGAAGAAGGCAGACTGGCGTTTAAACGCCAGCCAGGGTACCTAGTTGGGCGTTTAACGCCCAAAAAGGTAGCATTTTGGGCGTTAAACGCCAGAATGTATACCATTCTGGGCGTTTAACGCCAGGATGGTGCTAGGGGGAAGATTTTGTTTTCAAATCAATTTTTTCTTAGTTTTTCAAAATCAAATCTTTTTCAAATCAAATCTTTTCAATCAAATGTTTTCAAAATCAATTTCTTTCCTTTTTAAAAGATACTTACTAACAATTAATGATTTGATTGAACATCTCAAAATTGTTGCCTTTTCTGTTGAGGAAGGTTTTATGTTTGAATCATATCTTTTCTTGTTAGGCAAGTCATTAATTTTTAAAATCATATCTTTTCAAATTGTTTTCAAATCATATCTCTTAAAATTGTTTTCAAATCATATCTTCTCAATCACATCTTTTTAAAACCATAACTTTTCAATTAAATCTTTTTAACCACATCTTTTTCAAAATAGTTTTCAATCAAATCTTTTTAATTTCTAATTTTAAAATCTTTTTTCAAAAATCACTTGATTTCTTTTCCACTTTGATTTTCGAAAATCAATTAATGTTTTTCAAAAATGTTTTCAAAATATTTTAATGAATTTTCGAAAATTCTCTTCCCTCCTTCCCACATCCTTCTATTTATGGAGTACCACTCCTTCTAAATGCACAATTCGAACCTTATCTAATTAAAGTTCGAATTCTTCTTCTCCTTCTTCTTTCTATTTCTCTTTTCCTCTGACATTTCAAGGAATCTCTATACTGTGACATAGAGGATTCCACATTTTCTGTTTCTCTTCTCTTTCATATGAGCAGGAGCAGAGACAAAGGCATTCTTGTTGAAGCTGACCCTGAACCTGAGAGGACCTTGAAGCGAAAGCTAAGAGAAGCCAAGGCACAACTCTCTTTAGAGGACCTGACCGAATTCTTCAAGGAAGAAGAACACATGGCAGCCGAAAACAACAACAATGCCAACAATGCAAGGAAGGTGCTGGGTGACTTTACTGCACCTACTCCTGATTTTTATGGGAGAAGCATCTCTATCCCTGCCATTGGAGCAAACAACTTTGAGCTTAAGCCTCAATTAGTTTCTCTAATGCAACAGAATTGCAAGTTTCATGGACTTCCAATGGAAGATCCTCATCAGTTCTTAGCTGAGTTCTTGCAAATCTGTGACACAGTCAAGACTAATGGGGTTAACCCTGAGGTCTATAGACTGATGCTATTCCCTTTTGCTGTGAGAGACAGAGCTAGAATATGGTTGGACTCTCAACCTAAAGAAAGCCTGGACTCTTGGGAAAAGCTAGTCAATGCCTTCTTGGCAAAGTTCTTTCCACCACAAAGATGGAGTAAGCTTAGAGTGGAAGTCCAAACCTTCAGACAGAAGGATGGAGAATCCCTCTATGAAGCTTGGGAAAGATACAAACAATTAATCAGAAGATGTCCCTCAGACATGCTTTCTGAATGGAGCATCATAGGTATTTTCTATGATGGTCTCTCTGAACTATCCAAGATGTCTTTGGATAGCTCGGCTGGAGGATCTCTTCATCTGAAGAAGACGCCTGCAGAAGCTCAAGAATTGATTGAAATGGTTGCAAATAACCAATTCATGTACACTTCTAAAAGGAATCCTGTGAACAATGGGACTAGTCAGAAGAAAGGAGTTCTTGAAATTGACACTCTGAATGCCATTTTGGCTCAGAATAAAATATTGACTCAACAAGTCAATCTGATTTCTCAAAGTCTGTCTGGAATGCAAAATGCACCAAACAGTACTAAGGATGCTTCATCTGAGGAAGAAGCTTATGATCCTGAGAACCCTTCAGTGGAAGAGGTAAATTACCTAGGAGAACCCTATGGTAACACCTATAATTCTTCATGGAGAAATCACCCAAATCTCTCATGGAAGAATCAAGAGAGACCTCAACAAGGTTTCAATAATAATGGTGGAAGAAACAGGTTTAACAATGGTAAACCTTTTCCATCATCTTCTCAGCAACAGACAAAGAGCTCTAAGCAGAATACCTCTGACTTAGCAACCATGGTCTCTGATCTAATCAAGACCACTCAAAGTTTCATGAATGAAACAAGGTCCTCCATCAGAAATTTGGAAGGACAAGTGGGTCAGCTGAGCAAGAAAGTTACTGAACTCCCTCCTAGCACTCTCCCAAGTAATACAGAAGAAAATCCAAAAGGAGAGTGCAAAGCCATAACCATGGCCGAATGTGGAGAGGAAAGAGAAGAGGAGGACGCCACTGAGGAAGACCTCAGTGGGCGTGTACCAGTCTCCTCTGAGGACCAATGGGAATCTGAGGCTCAAAATGAGACCATAGAGATTCCATTGGACTTACTTCTGCCATTCATGAGCTCTGATGAGTATTCTTCCTCTGAAGAGGATGAGTATGTCACTGAGGAACAAGTTGCTAAATACCTTGGAGCACTCATGAAACTGAATGACAAGTTATTTGGAAATGAGACTTGGGAGGATGAACCACCCTTGCTCACCAAAGAACTGAATGACTTGTCTAGGCAGAAACTGCCTCAAAAGAGGCAGGATTCTGGGAAGTTTTCTATACCTTGTACCATAGGCACCATGACCTTCAAGAAGGCCTTGTGTGACTTAGGGTCAAGTGTAAACCTCATGCCCCTCTCTGTAATGGAGAAATTAGGGATCTTTGAGGTGCAAGCTGCAAGAATCTCATTAGAGATGGCAGACAATTCAAGAAAACAAGCTCATGGACTTGTAGAGAATGTTTTGGTGAAGATTGAAGACCATTACATCCCTACTGACTTCATAGTCCTAGAGACTGGGAAGTGCATGGATGAATCCATCATCCTTGGCAGACCCTTCCTAGCCACAGCAAAGGCTGTGATTGATGTTGATAGAGGAGAGTTGATCATTCAAGTGAATGAAGAATCCTTGGTGTTTAAAACCCAAGGATATCCCTCTGTCATCATGGAGAAGAAGCATAAAGAGCTTCTCTCAAAACAGAGCCAAACAGAGCCCCCACAGTCAAACTCTAAGTTTGGTGTTGGGAGGCCACAACCAAACTCTAAGTTTGGTGTTGAACCCCCACATTCAAACTCTAAGTTTGGTGTTGGGAGGTTCCAACACGGTTCTGAACAACTCTGAGGCTCCATGAGAGTCCTCTGTCAAGCTAATGACAGTAAAGAAGCGCTTGTTGGGAGGCAACCCAATGCTTTATAATTAATTATTTTCTTTTGTTATTTTATCTTTTTTGTAGGTTGATGATCATAAGAAGTCACAAAAACAATGAAAAAAGCAAAAACAAAATGAAAAACAGGAAGAAAAACAGCACACCCTGGAGAAGAAGCTGGCGTTCAAACGCCAGTAATGCTAATTGTTGGGCGTTTAACGCCCAGTCTGGCACCATTCTGGGCGTTTAACGCCAGAAAGGGGCACCAGACTGGCGTTAAACGCCAGTAAAGGGTAAAAACCTGGCGTTAAACGCCAGGAATGGGCACCAGCCCGGCGTTTAACGCCAGAAAAGGCTCAAAACGTGGATTTTGATGCCATTTGGTGCAAGGATGCCTTTTCCTTGACACTACAGGATCTGTGGACCCCACAGGACCCTACCATCATTCTCTCTCTTCTTCCCCCACTCACCAATCACCTCAACACCTCTTCCCCAAAAACCCCTCACCTATCAAATCCCATCTTTCTCTTCACCATTCACATCCATCCTTCATAAATCCCCACCAACCTCACCCTTCAAATTCAAACCACTTTCCCTCCCAAACCCACCCTCCATGGCCGAACCATTCACCCCCATCTCTCCTATATATACCCTTCTTCAACCCTTCATTTTCACACAACCTAAACACCCTTTCTTACCCTTCTAGGCCGAACACACCACCTTCCCCCTCTTCCTCATTTTCTTCTTCTCCTACTCTCTTCTTTCTTCTTTTGCTCGAGGACGAGCAAACATTTTAAGTTTGGTGTGGTAAAAGCGTTGCTTTTTCATAACCATTTATGGCATCCAAGGCCGGAGAAACCTCTAGAAAGAGGAAAGGGAAGGCAAAGGCTTCCACCTCCGAGTCATGGGAGATGGATAGATTCCTCTCAAGGGTGCATCAAGACCACTTCTATGAAGTTGTGGCCTTGAAGAAGGTGATCCCCGAAGTCCCCTTTTCACTCAAAAAGGGTGAATATCCGGAGATCCGCCATGAGATCCGAAGAAGAGGTTGGGAAGTACTTTCCAACCCCATTCAACAAGTCGGAATCTTGATGGTTCAAGAGTTCTATGCCAATGCATGGATCACCAAGAACCATGACCAAAGTGTGAACCCGGATCCAAAGAATTATCTTACTATGGTTCGGGGGAAATACTTGGATTTTAGTCCGAAAAGTGTGAGGGTGGCGTTCAACTTGCCTATGATGCAAGGAGATGAGCATCCTTACACTAGAAGGGTCAACTTTGATCAAAGGTTGGACCAAGTCCTCACAGTCATATGTGAAGAGGGCGCACAATGGAAGCAAGATTCAAGAGGAAAGCCGGTCCAATTGAGAAGGCATGACCTCAAACCCGTGGCTAGAGGATGGTTAGAGTTCATACAACGCTCAATCATTCCCACTAGCAACCGGTCCGAAGTTACCATAGACCGGGCTATCATGATCCATAGCATCATGATTGGAGAAGAAATAGAGGTTCATGAGGTTATAGCCCAAGAACTCTATAGGGTGGCGGACAAGACCTCTACCTTGGCAAGGTTAGCCTTTCCTCACCTCATTTGTCACCTCTGTTATTCAGTGGGAGTTGACATAGAGGGAGACATCACCATTGATGAGGACAAGCCCATCACTAAGAAAAGGATGGAGTACACAAGAGATCCCACTCATCATGAGATCCCTGAGATTCCTCAAGGGATGAATTTTCCTCCACAAGACTATTGGGGGCAACTAAACACCTCCCTAGGAGAGTTGAGTTCCAATATGGGACAACTAAGGGTGGAGCACCAAGAACACTCCATTCTCCTCCATGAAATTAGAGAAGAACAAAGAATCATGAGAGAGGAGCAACAAAGGCAAGGAAGAGACATTGAGGAGCTCAAGCACTCCATAGGACCTTCAAAAGCAAGGAAGAGCCGCCATCACTGAGGTGGACCCATTCCTTGATTTCCTTGTTCTTTATTCCTTTGTTTTTCGAATTTTAGTGCTTTATGGTTATCCATGCTTGTGTCTTATGATCATTAGTGTCTTAGTGTCTATGCCTTAAAGTTATGAATGTCCTATGAATCCATCACCTTTCTTGAATAAAAATGTGCTTAATTGAAAAAGGAAGAATTGCATGAATTTTGAATTTTATAATAGTTTAATTATTTTGATGTGGTGGCAATATTTTTGTTCTCTGAATGTATGCTTAAACAGTGCATATGTATCTTGAATTTGTGGTTCATGAATGTTGGCTCTTGAAAGAATGATGAAAAAGGAGACATGTTATTGAGGATCTGAAAAATCAATAAAATGATTCTTGAAGCAAGAAAAAGCATTGCTATTCAAAAAAAAAAAAAAAGAAAACGAAAAAAAAAGAGAATAAGAGTTGTGATCCAAGGCAAATAAGAGTGTGCTTAAGAACCCTGGACATCTCTAATTGGGGACTTTAGCAAAGCTAAGTCACAATCTGAAAAGGTTCACCCAATTATGTGTCTGTGGCATGTATGTATCCGGTGGTAATACTGGAAAGACAGAGTGCTTTGGGCCACAGCCAAGACTCAATAAATAGCTATGTTCAAGAATCATCATACTTTACTAGGAGAATCATTAACACTATCTGGATTCTAAGTTCCTAAAGAAGCCAACCATTCTGAATTTCAAAGGATAGATTGAGATGCCAAAACTGTTCAGAGGCAAAAAGTTAAAAGCCCCGCTCATCTAATTAATACTGATCTTCACAGATGTTTTTGGAATTCATTGCATATTCTCTTCCTTTTATCTTATTTGATTTTCAGTTGCTTGGGGACAAGCAACAATTTAAGTTTGGTGTTGTGATGAGCGGATGATTTGTATACTTTTTGGCATTGTTTTTAGTATGTTTTTGATATGATCTAGTTAGTTTTTAGTATATTTTTATTAGTTTTCAGTTAAAATTTACTTTTCTGGACTTTACTATGAGTTTGTGTGTTTTTCTGTGATTTCAGGTATTTTCTGGCTGAAATTGAGGGACCTGAGCAAAAATCTGATCCAGAGACTCAAAAGGACTGCAGATGCTGTTGGATTCTGACCTCCCTGCACTCGAAGCGGATTTTCTGGAGCTACAGAAGCCCAATTGGCGCGCTCTCAACGGCGTTGGAAAGTAGACATCCTGGGCTTTCCAGCAATATATGATAGTCCATACTTTGCCCAAGATTTTATGGCCCAAACCGGCGTTCAAAGTCACCTCAAGAAATCCCAGCGTTAAACGCTGGAACTGGCACCTAATTGGGAGTTAAACGCCCAAACTGGCACTAAAGCTGGCGTTTAACTCCAAGGAGAGTCTCTACACGAAATTTCTTCATTGCTCAGCCCAAGCACACACCAAGTGGGCCCGGAAGTGGATTTTTATGTCATTTACTCATCTATGTACTAGTTTTCTATAAGTAGGACCTTTTACTATTGTATTAGATATACATCTTGGTAGCTATCTTTGAGTTTTATGCTATCTGAGATCATTGGGAGGCTGGCCATTCGGCCATGCCTAGACCTTATGCTTATGTATTTTCAACGGTGGAGTTTCTACACACCATAGATTAAGGTGTGGAGCTCTGCTGTACCTCGAGTGTTAATGCAATTACTAATTGTTCTTCCATTCAATTCCGCTTGTTCTTTATCCAAGATATCACTTGTTCTTCAACATGATGAAGGTGATGATTGACGCCCATCACCATTCTCACCCATGAACAAGGTGACTGACAACCATTCTTGTTCTACAAGCATCTGAGGCTTAGTGAATATCTCTTGGATTCCTGATTGCACGATGCATGGTTGATCGCCTGACAACCGAGTGCTCGCCTGACAAACGAGCCAGCCATTCCGTGAGATCAGAGTCTTCGTGGTATAGGCAAGAACTGATGGCAGCATTCAAGAGAATCCGGAAGGTCTAACCTTGTCTGTGGTATTCTGAGTAGGATTCAATGATTGAATGACTGTGACGTGCTTCAAACCTGTAACCTACTGGGCGTTAGTGACAGACGCAAAAGAGTTATTCTATTCCGGTAGGGGAGGGAACCAAACCGGTGATTGGCACCACTGTGACAGAGTGTGTGCATTAGCTTTCACTGCGCGGATGGGAGGTAGCTGCTGACAACAGTGAAACCTTACACGAGCTTGCCATGGAAAGGAGTAAGAAGGATTGGATGAAGACAGTAGGAAAGCAGAGAGACGGAAGGGAAGGCATCTTCATACACTTGTCTGAAGCTCTTACACCAATGATATACATAAGTATCACTATCTTTATCTTCTATGTTATTTTCGTTCATCATCATATACATTTGAGTTTGCCTGACTAAGATTTACAAGATGACCATAGCTTGCTTCAATACTAACAATCTCCGTGGGATCGACCCTTACTCACGTAAGGTTTATTACTTGGACGACCCAGTGCACTTGCTGGTTAGTTGTGCGAAGTTGTGTAATGCCATGGTATTGAGCCACCAAGTTTTTGGAGCCATTACCGGGGATTATTTGAGTTGTGAAAAAGTATTGTTCACAATTTCGCGCACCACCAGCACAAAGAAAATGTGAAATCCTACATGAGAAGGCTGGGATTTTGGAAGCCAAAGGATAAAAAGGAACAAGAAGGATCTTCCAAGAAGGATGACTCCTCCTCTTCCAAAAAGAAAGACAAGGGAAAGGGGCCAATGAATTGAAGCTGCTCAAGGTTGTTAAGTCCTATGATCGACACTCTCTATTTTCTGAATCATGTTTAAGTTGTTTTTTTTCTTATCTCTATTTTAATTTTCTGTCCAAGAATAAATCACAACATTAGGATAGTTTATGTTTCATGCTTAGTTGTTTGTGACTGAAGTCTTTTGTGAGTCCTTTGAATTACAAGAAAGAAAATGCAATGCTAATTTTAAGTCTCTTTCATTATCAATAAAGAATAGTTTGTCTGCATAGAAGTTGTTGTGAGTGTGCAAAAATAATAGTAAAAAAGACTAAGACCAATAGAGATTATTCACAAACTAAGGGACAAGGAACTAAGTGTAGAACCTTGAATGAAATAAAAAGAAAATGAGTCATGAAAGGCAACTAGTCTCAGAAAGTATGACAAATAGAGGATAAGGGGTGTTCCTTGAACATCTATAAAACCAAAAAGTAGTAACCAATAAAGACCCAAGGCTCTGAGCATCAACTACTAGGATGGAGAGAAACATTAAAAAGCTCAAAAGAGTTGAAAATCCTAGTAGCTGCTTGTGGTGAAGATGTGTCAAGAAGAGACCTGGACAAGTAAATTCTTAGGGGTATTTCAACACCTAGTACCCTAAAGCCAACTGGTTTGGGAGTGCTAATTGAAAGCCTAACTAAAGCATTGTCTTGAGACAAAACACTTAGAGTCGTGGTCAATAAACAGAAGAGAAAGAACAATCAAAGAAGAAAATGAAATGACTCTTACTACTTCAAGGTAACAATCAATAAAAAGGACCTCTCAAGCTTATATTTGAAAGAACTCTCAAGGATTTGGAAGCTCTATATGACATTTAAACCAAAATATGCATGCATGAGTTAAACACTTAGTTCTATCCTTAGTTATGTTTGTATCCACTCAAGGTCCAGTCTCAATTCTTATAGAAACCACTCACACTGTTTTGCTTGGGACAAGAAAAGCTTAAGTCTGGTGTTGTGATGACTTGCATCATCTACCCTTTTTTCTTGCATAAAAAGGACCAAAAAAGAGCATAATCTCATCTGATCATTGCAATTCATGCAATATTTGATTAATAGTATAGTACATTGCTTTGAAATGAGGTTGTGCTGAATTTCAAGTGAAAAAGACATCAAAAATAAGAAAAAAAACAACAAAACAAGCTGGGCGTGTGAAACGGGCATGCCACTTGGAGCAAACGCCTGATGACTTCGCATCATGTACTCTTTTTCCTATCAAAAAGGGCCATAAAAAGAACA
This sequence comes from Arachis stenosperma, assembly GCF_014773155.1. Lineage (NCBI taxonomy): Eukaryota > Viridiplantae > Streptophyta > Magnoliopsida > Fabales > Fabaceae > Arachis > Arachis stenosperma. Next base: position 94,698,199 of record NC_080386.1, on the reverse strand, counting down.
CAATCCCATTGAATCAATGCAATTTCATGGAACAAATGATATATATTGTAGTACATTGCTTTAAAATAGTTTGTGTTAAATTTCAGGAGGAAAAAGAAGCAAAAAAAGGCACCAAAAGAAGCAAAGAAAGCTGGCGTGCCACTTGGAGCTCTGGGCGTGGCATGCTAGGCCAATGAAACAAAGAATGTTTGCTTAACACAACACAATGGGCGTGCCACTTGGAGCTCTGGGCGTGGCACGCCAAGTTTGTGAAGCCAAGTCATAAAAAGAGCGTGCCACTTGGTGATATGGGCATGGCACGCCAGGCTTAACTTACAGAGGAGTGATTTTGGGCCTCACTATGGGCGTGGCACGCTAAGCATTGGGCGTGGCACGCCGGGGCATATTCCAGCCTGACCTCCTCTCATTTAAATGAAGATATCTTGAGCTACACAACTCCAAATGAAGTAATTTTAGTGCCATTAGAAATTAGACATCCAGAGCTTTCTAACCATATATAACACTTTATAATGGATACTGAAATTGAGGAAGATATTGACCCTGAAAATACAAAAAGAAAAACACGTCACTGCAGAGTTACCAACCTGACCTCTTCATCTTCAATGGAGCATAACTTGAGTTGTAGAAGTCCAAATGTTGTGATCTTGGTGGCGTTGAAAAGTTGACATCAAGAGTTTTCCAACGATATATAACACTTTAGGGTGGACATTAAAAACGAAGGTGAAAAAGGCTATTATTTCAGCATTGCAAAACCTGGGCGTGCCACTTGATATCGAAGGCGTGGCACGCCAGCGCAAGAATCTCACTATGGTGTGCCACTTGAAGCTTTGAGCGTGGCACGCCAGTTCTAAATTTTAAGGGTGGGCATGGTTTGGATTTTTGTAAATCCAAACTGGATCCATTTCAGAACCAGTTTTATGGTTCATAAAACCAAACCAGAACTGGATTGAAGAGAGAAATCGGTTCTAAACCGGTTTGAAAAAATAAAAACCGATTTTAAACCGGTTTTATAATTTAAATCCAGTTTTACTTATAAACCAGTTTTAAATCCAGTTTTACATATAAAACCGGTTTTAAATCCGGTTTTTTTAAAATCCATATCTAAAATTCGGTTTTTTTAAATCCAAATCTAAAATCTGGTTTTTTTTATAAAATCCAATTTTAAAACCAGATTTTTGAAAATCCAGTTTTAAAACTAGTTTCTTCAACCAAAAATCCAATTTTAAAACTAGTTTTTAAAAATCCAATTTTCAAACCAGATATTTTAACAAAAAATCCACTTTTAAAACCAGTTTTTAGAAATTTAATTTTCAAACCATAATTTTTTTTAAAAGTAAAATTAATACTAAAGTCATTTTAAAGTATATAGGTTCATTACAAGTTTACAACTAGAATTTGGTTCTTTATAAATCTAATGACAATAGCTAATCTTTATAACATTTAATCATTCTCAAGACATCAAAAGAATACCACAAAAAAATCTCTCTAAAACAACAACCACAAAGTATCAAAAGATACCAAGTTGCCAACAAATCATCATACAACCACAACCTTTGAGGAAAATATATCTGCAAATAACAAAATATACCTTTGTCATTTTAAAACAGATCTTTGAATGAAAGTATTAAACTAAATAAGAATATTAAGTATACCTAGTCATCATCAAGATTATCAATTGATGCCGCCATAGAACAAACACCATCATTAGAGGAAAATATATCTGCCAAGGGAATCAAATTAATTATCAAGTCTATATTCAACAACTTTTAATTGGTAACTAATACCTAAATTCTAAAATAGAAAGATAATAAAAACAAAAATAAAATAAAATGACAAGAAATATGAAATAAATTTTATACCTTGATCAACTTGTTGAAGAACTTCACCATCATCATCTAGAGCAGAGAAAAGATCTTCCTTAAGCTAATCTCCTGTGCAGACTAAGACTTCTACCATTCTAGGTGTTAAGGAACTGCGGTATGGATCGAGGACTCTTCCTCCAATACTAAATTCAGACTCCAAAGCTACCGTAGAAACAGGTATAGCCAATACCTCACGAGCCATATTTCCAAGAATTGAAAATCGAGTTGAGTTGACCTTCCACCAGTTTAGTATATCGAACTTATGGGAGTATGGCTCGTATTCTTCTTGCAAATACCTATCAAGTTTAGATCTTGTATTTGTTCTGCGACCGGTTGCTTGCAGAAAAAAGCCCATGCCATGAAGATCGGTATTAATGTTGTTGGTCTTCCTGATAAAGTAACTTTATGCACTTGGACAACTTTGACTTCAATTCGCCTCCTTTTTCTTCTCCAAAGAAGTAATCCAAGAAATAATTGACATACTCAATCTTTTGCATTGGATTAAGTATGATAGCAATCAATAACAACATATTCACCGAATCAGAATTGCCCCAATACTTCTCATACTTAACCCTCATCCTTTCTGCCATTGACATAGTACTAAAATCAACAAAATCACAAGAATGACGAATAAATCGTCCAATTGCAAATACTTCCTTCATATACATATCACTGGTAACATATAAGGTACCAGAAACACGTATAGTGGCATCACTGAACACTCACAAAAATAGTACAATGGACTCAGCATACTCCCAGTCTGAATCAGAAGGAACACCTCTCCCTTTTCCTCCATTCATCTCTCCTATATAGGTATTATCTTTCAAAGTAAGCAACTCAAATGCTTTGTGATGCTTCAAAGCTACCTCTAACATTTGATAGGTAGAGTTCCACCCAGTCTCAACATCCATGCAAGGCATGCCTTTATATTGGATTTTTTCTAGTTCAACACACTTTTGAAACCTACTAGCTCTAGATGGAGAAGATCTAACATACTTTACTGCACTACGAATCCTCAAGACTGATTCATCAATCTCTTTTAACCCCTCTTTTACAATTAAGTTTATAATATGTGCACAATACCTCATATGAATAAATTCACCATTCAAAATAATGCTATTCCAAGAATTCAATCGCTGCTTCAGATATTTAATTGCAACATCGTTAGAGGAGGCATTATCAACTGTCACACTGAAGACCTGATTCAAATTCCAATTATTTAAACAAGATTCAATTGTTGCTCCTATAACCTCTCTTGAATGACTTGTCACTTGACAAAAATTAAGTATTGTTATGTAATTTCAAATCCAAATCAACAAAGTGTGCTGTCAAACTCATATAAGTAAAATTTTGAATTGAAGTCCAAGTGTCAGTGGTTAGACATACTCTACCACAATTTGCCGAAAGAAAATCTTGCAACTTCATCTTTTCTTCAGCATAAAGAGCTCTAATGTCACGTGCTAATATAGTCCGTAAAGGAACTTTGAATCTTGCTTGTAGGGCATGAACAAATTTTTGGAATTTTGGGCTTTCAACAAAGCGAAATGGTAGCTCTTCCCCAATAAACATTTTCACAAGTGCCCTTCGAGCCTCCTCTTGGTCAAATTTGGAAGCACTAGGTGAATTTAAAACACCACGCTCATCTATAGTCGGTGTGGTCGTTATTTTTCTTCTTTTGTTCGAATCATTATTAGGATTTTGCTTGCATCTTCTCAAATGACCACCCATTGAGCTGGTTCCATTCCCATATTGTATTAAGCTACCACAATATTTGCATTTAGCCTTCTTCTCGGTAGCATTCTCTACATCAAAATGATCCCAGGCAGCTGACCGATTCTTACGAACACCTGACGGTGGAGAAGATGGTTGAATGTTAGCGGACATCCCTGCTGCTTCAATATTACTGTTTTCAGTCATCTTGCTCTGCATATACAGCAAGGTGTACATAACTCAAAATTTGGTGCCAAACATGCTAAAATTAACACAAACTAATCCAAAGAAACAGCATCCAATAAAACTTCAGCATGATTCATAAACTAATGAATGTTCATATATCTCGCAAAGAAAACACGGCCTAAAGATTATGAAAATTACTGTCCTGTACCTTAAAACAGCAGAACAAGACAGCAGCAGTATTTCATATCAACAAAATTAACCTATCCAAATATTTCTGTGACTGTCTTGCTTGATAAAAACTATCATCTACATTAGTTGTGCTTTCAAATAAAAAAATGAATAATATAATATTAAATGTTAATATTTTATTTATGCATAATCATATCCTACTATCTGCACCTGCCTGCACTAACCAATACAGAAAGACAAAACACAAGCAGTTTTGGAATTGTTTAAGGCACTATGCAGACGAGACAAGCTCTGTTAAAGAAATCATGACCACCATAAGGCCACTTTTTCAGAGGAATCGGATTATATAACTTATTGTTATTGTTATAAATCATAATATCCTTTATGCTACATTCTACTGAATTTGAATCCAATATAAAAGGTGAGTTGTTACCAAATCTCACCTTATTAGTAATGATAAATGAATCTATAAGAGTGAATTGAAATATAGGTTTTGGTGTGTTGGGAAATGAGACATGAAAGTGGTAAAATAATCACTTTCCTACTACTACAACTGTTTCATGCCACCATTCTTTGGATTTTATTCCTTGTTTCTTTTGTAGGTTTTTGGAGCCCTCCAATGTACATAATCACTTTCCTACTAAACAAACATATTTTTATAACATCGTACACATTAAACAAACCACTTTAAACCCTTCATTTTTCATGTCTTGATTCTTTTAATTCATTTCTTATTTCTATTTGTATTATCATTCAACTAATATCAGTATTCAGCAGGAGTCAACTCTGTTGCAATCATATTTAAATCAAAAAAGAGATGCCAAAACAGCAAAAATAGTTTAAACTCGGTCATATTATGATTTATCATATGCTTGTGATCTATAATATTAAAATATTTCTACTGTCATAGAAGATAATGATGCACGAACTTTGATGGCAACCACGGCTTTGAATTCATGCAAAGTGAAATTGACTAAATTGCAAGAAGAACAATTGCAATCTTCTGAAGAAGCTAATGCAGCATTCCAAAAGGTTAAGGAATCTCATGAAAGGATTGAAACACTTAAGGAAGAATTTCTTTCTAAACATTCAATTCAACTAGACCAAGGCACCGAAACAGATCTGACTATCTGAGTAGCATAGACATAGAGGAAGAGTTGGCTGCCTTGGAAGATGAGCCATATAAAGACGCTGAGCTTCTGAAAGAAAACATGGAAATATTGAAGAAGATTCAGATATGTCCCACACTATGACAGAAATTGTAGAGTTGATTGATAAGCTTGTTAATAAGGTTGTTTTCTTGGAAACCGCCATCTCTTCTCAGAATGTTTCGGTAAAAAGGCTAATGTCAGAAGCAGAAAAACTTGAGACAAATATAAAAAGCTTGGAAGAGGACAAGAAAATGCTGTTAGATGATTCAGAAAAAACCAAGAAGCTGCTGAAGGAATTGGAGGAAGAAATGAAGAGAGTTAAGCTTCTTAACAGGAATGTCAGAATGCAAGAAAATAGTATCCAATCAAACTTCACTGAAGCTAGCAATAATCTTGAGAATCTTTCAGAAAAATTGAAGGATGTGAAGCCAGAGGAACACTATACACCTTACAAGAAGAGAAGTGGTGATAACTTAGCTATCATGAAAGATGTTGAGACAACAAAGGAAGAAAAGGAAGATTATGCCACAGATCTAAGCAATATGACAGGGGAAGATAACAACAAAAAGGAAGATTATGCCACAGACCAAATCGATTCGACATGTGAAGATAACAAGTCCAAGTCAGAAGATAACATGTTAATGATTTATCATATGCTTGCAATCATATTTCTACTGTCATAGAAGTTTAATATTTTATTTTCTAAGAACAATCATCTCATATAAAAATATGCATATGCCAAATTATACTTATTTTAAACATGAAAAGATCCAACTCCAACAAAGGAACCCATACTTATAACACTTGAATTTCTTCGTTTGTTTGTTTCAATCGAAAAATATGTTAGGCCAAAATCCACTCTGTTGATTAGCATCTCCAAATACATGTGGCTGATCCACATTAGCACCACTCATCAAATTGACAAACCAATTTTCCTTATAACATTAGCATTCAATCATCACAATATAAAATCATATATTCAGAAGATCAATTAAACATTCACCACAACATAATCAAGCACAAATCCAGCAACACAAACTCAACCAATACAGCTTCATAATTTCAGTTTGTATATCATATGATTGAGCTTCTAACTACCCTAACCCTTATTCTTAGTAGCTGATTTCTCTTAGTATAATTCTCTTGGTCTTAAATCACAAAGAACCTGGAAATTAATCAAACTTAATAAAATAAAATGGAAAATAGACAAAAACCTAGAACAAAGAACTAGAACAGGGGCTACTGCTTGTTTTGCTTGTGTTGGAACTGCTTGTTCTGGTTCAGTTTCACTAAATTTGTTGTGCTCCTTGATGGAAAAACAAAATCTACAATGCAATCAATTGCAAAATCAGACACGACAACCTGAAATTCCCAGAAAGTAATGGAGACTTAAAGCTTGATATTCAATTCTACTAATTAGTATAACAATGAAAGCTTGATATTAAAATGGAGACTTACTACACCCAAGTTCAACGAAAGCTTGATACAATGAAAGCTTGATACAATGAGTCAGTGACGGTGAAGAACTGAAGATGACGGTGGAGAAGACTGATGTGTGAAAAACGATCCAACACAAAACTCACCGGCAAGTGTACTGGGTCGCATCAAGTAATAAAACTCACGGGAGTGAGGTCGATCCCACAGGGATTGAAGGATTGAGCAATTTTAGTTTAGTGGTTGATTTAGTCAAGTGAATCAAGTATTGGTTGAGTAATTTTGTATCCAACAGTAAGTAAATAGCAGGAAATGTAAAGGGAGAGGGATGAATTGCAGAAATTAAAGAAAACTGAAAGTAAAGGTGCTGAATCTTAAAGAACAAGAAATTAAATGACTGAAACTTAAAGTGCAAGAAATGTAAATTGCGGTAACTTAAAGTGCAAGAAATATAAATTGCTTGAATGGAAAAGGGATTTGAGGACTGGGATTACAGAATTTAAGCAAGGGAAATTAAATTGCAACAACTATCAAAGCAAGAGATGAATTGAATTATACTAGATCTCAAACAGAAATGGAAAATGTGATTGCAGCAGTGGTTCAATAAAAGAACCAAAAAGAGAAAATCAGATCTCAGGACTCCAGAGACTAGATAGCAGAGTCTAGATCTCAATTGCCTTCCTAGATCCAAGTTCACAAAGCAACTAAAGAGAAATTTAAGATTGCAGCAGTAAGGGAAATGGAATTGAACTCAATTATGCAGTAGAAAAATCAAAGAGATCTTGAAGGGAGATTGAGACAGAAATTTCTCAATTCTTTACATTCAAGACTCAAACAAGACCCAGTAAAGAAAACCAAAAGATCAGAGGTAGAAGAAATGAATTCTCTCCTCCAATTGCAGAAAACAGAAAAATGGAAAGTGAGCTCTCAAGTTGACTAAGGATCCAAATTAAAAATGAAAGTAAGCTCTCTCCAAAAAAAACTCCCTATTCTAATCCTAACTAACACCTATTTATACACTTTCTATTTTGGTTCTAAGAAATTTGAGTGCGCTTTTTGATTTAGTTAAGAAATGAATTAAGTTGGATTTTTGAGTCAAATTTAGCCCATCTTGCTCCCAGGAGGCTGCCCTGCTCTTATGGAGGGCAGAGCAGGGAAGTTGTGTGAGGAAGCATGTTGCGTGCCAAGTGTGGGAGAGGCATCAGGATGCTGCCTTGCCCTTGTGGATAGCAGGGCAATGTGCGTGCATGCTTGCTTCCCTGCCCGTGCGTGCGTGCTCGCGCCCAAGCTCCTAGTCGTGCCAAAATTGCTGCTCGTGCCATGCTAAGGAACGCTGCTATGCTCTCCTTGTGGGCAGCGCAGCAAGGCAACCAAGGGTCCTTGGTTCGAAACTTGGTGGGGGCACACGATGCCCCTTTTTCCTTGGTTTTCTTGGCACCAAAGTAGCGCCTAATTCCTTGCTTCCTCAAGGTGCTGTGTTCGATCCTTGAAGGTTAAAAACAAGCCAATTTGAGCGCTACTTCTTTCCTTCTTGTACTTGGTTTCGAAACCCATGGGTGGCACTTAGAGAACAATTTCCTTTAAATTATTTTTTTTTTTTGAGAGCCCGATATTGCTCTTAAAGAGGGCAGGGCAGAATTTTTTCTTCCTTTATTCCTTGGCATAGAGTTGTGCTCCGCTCTTATGGAGGGCAGGGCATTGATGTTTTGGAAGCTTGGTTCATTGTTGTGCTCCCTTGGAGGGCAGTGTGCTCTTGAGGAGGGTAGTGTGGCTTCCTCCCTTCCATGCGCTACACTCTTTTCTTCCTTGGGCCACGCTTTCTTAAGCCACGCTTCACTCTTTTCTTCATTTATTCACCTTCAAATAATCAAAACAACCAATCAAAGTATCACTAAATTCACAAGGTTTATAAATCAATTAAAAATCAATTAAATTTAGCTTAAACCTCATGATTTAGCATCAATTAAATGGTGGTTGTTTGATTCAAATAAAACATGCAATTCTACTCTAAATTACTTACTTATGGTGCAAAAAAGTGCATAAAAACTAGTGAAACAAGTGAAATTAGCTTGAGAAATGGGTATATGATGACTTGTCATCAAAGACCAAAGGCAGAAGAAGAGAAACAGAGGTGAGACCCATTCAACGTTGAATGAGACGGTGCCAGTGCTACTTGCCTGCTCCGGTGCCGGCTGCGGTGGAGAGTGGAGACTCCCCGGTCGAAGGAGAAGAGGCGAAGGAGTAGAAGAGGAAAGTTCACCGAATCAAAAATCCGAAATTAGGGTTTTTTTACAATTTGGATCTTAATGTGGATCTGGATCTGGATCTGGATTTAAAACCATTTAAAAGGATTGGATCAAAAACCAAATTATAAAATAAATATAATTTGGTTTGAATTTTTTTGTTTAAAACTGGTTTTTTTTAAATGGTTTGGTTTGGATTTGGATTAAAATCCAAAATTTGGATTTTTTTTGCCCACCTCTAGTTCTAATGGCCAGAGAGCATCATTTAAGGTGTGGCACATCAAAGAGTGGGCATGGCATGCCAGTTTCATAATATATGGGCGTGGCACGCCAGAGAGTGGGCGTGGCACGCCGGGCTACTGGACAGACTGACCTAGTCACCTTCAAATGGGCATAACTTGAGCTACAGAGGTCTAAATGCGTTGAATTTAAAGGCGTTGGAAAGCTAACATCTAAGGCTTTCCAAAAATATATAATACTTTATAGTGGACATTCATTTTAAGGCCCAACCAACTCCATACTTTCAACATTACAAAGTGGGTCATACTCCAAAGGGCAAAATCAAGTGGGAGTGGCACTTGGAACCACACGCCAACTTCTTCCTACAGCCCCCAACCTTCAACCAAGCCCACTCCAACTCTCATTCAAGCTACAATTGTCAACCAATCAAGGCCACAAGAAGCATCTAGAATAGTTTGTTTTCATTTCATTGTAATTTGCTTTTAATTTCATTTAAGTTTGTAATTTAGGAGAGCCTATATAAAGGCCTTAGTTTCATAGAATTAGTCATGCTGGATTGGGGGAAGTCTTCGGACCCTCTCTATTCACCATCAGCTTCCTTTCTTTCTTTCTTACTTTTGTAAATATCTTTTAGTTATGAATCACTAAATCTTTCCATTGGGAAAGAGAGCTCTATTATTTTTCAATGGATTGATTGTTTTTATTCTTCTTCTTCTATTCATCTCTCTTGATTTACTAGAAGGGATTTTGTTCTTCATTCTAGCATTCAATTATCTTGGAAAAGAGATTGAATGTATTTAGATTTTATGGGAACCTTAGAAGAGGAAACATAAAACCATGCTTGAAATTCTTTCTCACACTTGAGTAGAATCTGGGTTTTGGTGATAGGGTACGTGACATATAATCCCCCTTCTACCTGGACCTATGAAAGTGTGTGGTATAATCAGGGACCATTCTTCATCTCTTCTCATGAGCAATTAGACCAAGGAATTGGCTATTGATCAAGATTTGAGAGATTGAGTCACCAAGGAATTGGGGCTCAATCAATCATGATTGCCAAGAGGTCAATGAGTTGCATGATTAAAGATGAGATGAAATCAATTAATCCGGAGAATGCAATATCTCTTGATCCTAATATTTATTTTATCCTTCTTTCTTTTATTTACTTTGTGGTCATTTACATTTTCTGCACTTTACATTTCCAGCACTTTACCTTCTTGTACTTTACTTTTCTTGCCATTTACTTTCTTGCACTTTATTGCTTTCCTTTATTTTCATGTTATTTACATTTCCTTGTTGATTATCACTCAAAATTGTGCTTGTCTAACTAGGCTAAGTAATCAACCATTACTTGCTTAATCCAATTAATCTTTGTGGATACGATCCCACTCCATTGTGGGTTATTACTTAGCGATGATTTTTGGTGCGCTTGCCAAAGAACAGATTCATTATATGTGGGTAGTGAATCCCGGTCATCAAGTTTTATAGCGCCGTTGCCGGGGATTAATTGTGATTAATAAACTACTGGTTGGTTGATTACCTAGATTAGACATTTTTTTCCTTTCTCTTTTGTTTTGTCATTTAATTTCTTTTTATTTTTTCTCGCTTCTAAGGTGTTTGTGCTGTTGCCTCACTAAGAATTCCCTCATCTGTGACAATGAGGATTCCAATTTCTTTTGGTGATTATTGCTTGAGACAGAGCATTTTGCAAGTAAGAATGGAGTCTACCTCACATTTTGATCAATCATGTCATATGGGATATTGCCCACCACCACAAAATGATTCTAGTCATTATCCTAATGGTGGCTGAGAATATCACCAAAGAATGATAGAGTATGAGCAATCAAATAAAATGGAATACCTCCCAGAGCCATAAAATAGTTCATATTGTTATGATAACTACCAGAATTTTGGCTGGGATTTTAATGCTGCATACCCCATTATTCAAGGACTATCACCCCGTAATTGTCCAACCTATGCACCTCCACAAAATCTTCTAGAAGTTGCAATAGAAGAACTCTCCAAGAGATACCTATTCATTGCTCAACTCAGTGAGTTCTTAAGGCAAAATGTAAGAGAGGTAATTGAAGATATGGAAATCTCAAGGAGAAATCAAGAAGAGCAAATGAGACAATTGGCACAACTTTTTGTTGATGAACCAACCAATGTCTTCCCATGGCCAGGGGAAGAATATCATGCCATCAGTCTAAAGAGTGGAGAAGTGCTTAATGAGGGTGAAAATGAGAAATTAGTAGAGCAAGAAGAAGAGATCCCTGTACCAAGAGAGCCACCATTCCAAGAAGTTCTTGATAAAGAGGATACTCCAACCATCTCACAACACCCAAGTTCTAAAAATAAAGAAGTGAAGGCAATCAACAAAAGCACCAAAAAGAGGATTGTGACCAAGGAACAAAGGACTAAATGCATGAATAACAAAAGGTCAACTGCAAACAATCTAACCACTACCCCAACAAGCAAAGCAAATCAAGAAAACAATAAAAGAAAGCTTGCTGGGAGGCACTCAAAACAGGGGACATCAACTTGCTTTTCTTTCCTCTTGAGGTCATTCCTCTTAACAAATTGGAAGAAGAGGAAGAAAGTTGAGAACAACATGTCAAGCTAATGACATTAAAAGAGCGCTTGTTGGGAGGCAACCCAACCGTAGGTAACATTTTCTTTATTTGCTTTGTTTATTTTCAATAATTTGGCATATGGTTGCATTCTAAGTTTGGTATTACCTTGCAACAAATTAATTTTCAATCTTCATTGGGTACTTGCATCATGCTAAAATGAAAGTGTCACACTAAGTTTGGTGTTGTCACTTATCCTTCATGCTATGTACCATGCACACCACTTATTAATGCAATCATATTACCTCTATTTCTTTCTTGTGCCTTTATTGTGATTCTTACTTTTGCTTGAAACACATGTACTACTAACACTCTATTGTTTAAGACACTCATGACCCATCATAAACCCCATCACCACTATTTTATTTGTTGCTTGAGAACAAGCAATCATTCTAAGTTTGGTGTGGAAAGGAGAAGAATAGGAGGAAGGTGGAAGGTGACAACAACAATGAAGATGAACTACAAGATGGTAATGTTTTTTTTCCTCTTATTTATTTCCAGTACATTTAAATTGCATGATTGTCTTCTATCTTCTCTGTATGCATGTGTTGTGAATAAGCATAGCTTGATTGCTGAAATTGTAACATGTGCTATGACATTATGACTACCATCTTGAGTTTTGTGAGTTCAAAAGCAATTTAGTTTCATGATCATAAACAAACAAGGTCATTAAAGAAGAAGTTAGCATGGGCATATAAGTATTGGAAGGCTAGCATGACTATTGTTGCTCAATTGCATTTGAATTTATTTAATTGAAGTTTTCATCTAGGACATTTTATGAAATTTTTGAAATCATGAAAACCTTGAAGAAGCATATCCAAATAAGGCAATAAAAGAAAAGGGAAAGAATGAGAAAGTTGAAGGCTCTGAGTACCAATGACAATTCATTTGTTAAGTACTTGTGGTGTTTATGTATCAAGCAAAAAGCTTGAAAACAAAACACTTAGAGTCAAGGCTAGGCTCTAGTGCAAAAGCACTCCCTCAAAGCTCAAGGCTCTGAGCATCAATGATTAGAGAGTGAAGAAAAGAAACAAATGAGCTTAAAGAGTCCTCTAATTAAATGCTTGTGGTTCTTATGTATCAAGTGGTAATACTTGAAAACAAAGCATTTAGAGTCGTAGCTTTCAACACATGGTGCAAAGCACCCAAGAAGCTAAGATAAGAAAAGAATTAAAAGCTTGCTTCAAGGAAGAAACATAAAGAAAAAGGTTTCATAAAATGAGCTAGATAGAAGCATCAATCATTTGAATTTCTTTTGTGATTGTAGCATGCATAAGAAACTAGCCAACCATGAACATAAATATTGCTACTCTTCTCACCTTGGTTTGTCAAAATATATTGCATGATTCTTTATTTGCTTGAGGACAAGCAAAGTTTAAGTTGGTGTTGTGATGACTTCGCATCATGTACTCTTTTTCCTATCTAAAAGGGCCATAAAAAACACAATCCCATTGAATCAATGCAATTTCATGGAACAAATGATATATATTGTAGTACATTGCTTTGAAATGGTTTGTGTTAAATTTCAGGTGGAAAAAGAAGCAAAAAAAATCACCAAAAGAAGCAATGAAAGCTGGCGTGCCACTTGGAGCTCTGGGCGTGGCACGCTAGGCCAATGAAACAGAGAAGGTTTGCTTAACACAACACAATGGACGTGCCACTTGGAGCTCTGGGTGTGGCACACCAAGTTTGTGAAGCCAAGTCTCAAAAATGGCGTGCCACTTGGTGATATGGGCGTGGCACGCCAGGCTTAACTTACAGAGGAGTGATTTTGAGCCCAACTATGGGCGTGGCACGCCAAGCATTGGGCGTGGCACGCCGAAGCATATGCCAGCCTGACCTCGTCTCATTTAAATGAAGATATCTTGAGCTACGCAACTTCGAATGAAGTAATTCTAGTGCCATTAAAAAGTAGACATCCAGAGCTTTCTAACCATATATAACACTTTATAATGAACACTGGAATTGAGGAAGATATTGACCCCAAAAATACAAGAAGAAAAATACGTCACTGCAGAGTTACCAGCCTGACCTCTTCATCTTCAATGGAGCATAACTTGAATTGTAGAGGATCAAATGCTGTGATCTTGGTGGCGTTGGAAAGCTGACATCAAGAGCTTTCCAACGATATATTTAAGTGTGGCATGCCAAAGAGTGGGCGTGGCACGCCAGTTTCATAATATATGGGCGTGGCACGCCAGAGAGTGGGTGTGGCACGCCGGGCTACTGGACAGACTGACCAAGTCACCTTCAAATGGGCATAACTTGAGCTACAGAGGTTCCAATGAGTTGATTCTAAAGGCGTTGGAAAGCTAACATCCAGGACTTTCTAACAATATATAATACTTTATAGTGGACATTAATTTTGAGGCCCAACCAACTCCATATTTTCAACATTGCAAAGTGGGTCATACTCCAAAGGGCAAAATCAAGTGGGAGTGGCACTTGGAACCACACGCCAACTTCTTCCTGCAACCCCCAACCTTCAACCAAGCCCACTCCAACTCTCATTCAAGCTATAATTGTCAACCAATCAAGGCCACAAGAAGTCTTAGTTTGTAATTTGCTTTTAATTTCATTGTAATTTGCTTTTAATTTCATTTAAGTTTGTAATTTAGGAGAGCCTATATAAAGGCCTTAGTTTCATAGAATTAGTCATGCAGGATTGGGGGAAGTCTTCGGACCCTCTCTATTCACCATCAGCTTCCTTTCTTTTCTTTCTTACTTTTGTAAATATCTTTTAGTTATGAATCACTAACTCTTTCCATTGGGAAGAGAGCCTATATTTTTCAATGGATTGATTGTTTATTCTTCTTCTTCTATTCATCTCTCTTGATTTACTAGAAGGGATTTCGTTCTTCATTCTAGCATTCAATTATCTTGGAAAAGAGATTAAATGTATTTGGGTTTTATGGAAACCTTGGAAGAGGAAACATAAAACCATGCTTGAAATTCTTTCTCACAATTGAGTAGAATCTGGGTTTTGGTGATGGGATACGTGACATATAATCCCCCCTCTACCTGGACCTATGAAAGTGTGTGGTATAATCAGGAACCATTCTTCATCTCTTCTCATGAGCAATTAGACCAAGGAATTGGCTATTGATCAAGATTTGAGAGATTGAGTCACCAAGGAATTGGGGCTCAATCAATCATGATTGCCAAGAGGTCAATGAGTTGCATGATTGAAGATGAGATGAAATCAATTAATCCGGAGACTGCAATATCTCTTGATCCCAATGTTTATTTTATCTTTCTTTCTTTTATTTACTTTGTGGTCATTTACATTTTCTACATTTTACATTTCCAGCACTTTACTTTCTTGTACTTTACTTTCCTTGCCATTTACTTTCTTGCACTTTATTGCTTTCCTTTATTTACATGTTATTTACATTTTCTTGTTGATTATCACTCAAAATTGTGCTTGTCTAACTAGGCTAATTAATCAACTATTGCTTGCTTAATCCAATTAATCTCTGTGGATACGATCCCACTCCATTATGGGTTATTACTTGGCGATGATTTTTGGTGCCCTTTCCAAAGAACGGATTCATTATATGTGGGTAGTGAATCCCGGTCATTAACGCCACAAAAAGTACACTAGCATGGCACGCCAGGAGCTGGGCGTGGCACGCCAGTGCTGAAGTCTAAAGGGGTCTCAAGCATTTACATGGGTGTGGCATGCCAATACATTTTTCCAGAGAGAAATATTGAAGGCCATTAAAGGGGCGTGGCACACCAGGTTGGGCGTGGCACGCTTAACCCATCACTTACTATAGGGCATGCCACTTGGTGTCGAAGGCGTGGTACGCTAACTTCAAAAGTTACTTGGGCGTGCCACTTGAGGAGTCAGGCGTGGCACGCCAAGCTTGAGTAACCAACAAATGAATGGGCGTGCCACTTGAGCAACATGGCGTGGCTCGCTAGTGCAAGATTCTAGAGAAGAAGTTGAAGGCTAAAAAGGCCTGGGCGTGTCACTTGAGATCAAAGGCGTAGAACGCCAAGCTCTCATCCCCACTTAGGCGTGCCACTTGAGCAACCAGGCGTAGCACGCCAATGCACAAGGAAGCCAATGGCTCGCTAGTGCAAGATTCTAGAGAAGAAGTTGAAGGCTAAAAAGGCCTGGGCGTGTCACTTGAGATCAAAGGCGTAGAACGCCAAGCTCTCATCCCCACTTAGGCGTGCCACTTGAGCAACCAGGCGTAGCACGCCAATGCACAAGGAAGCCAAAGAAAGGGCTAGGCGTGCCACTTGGTGTCGAAGGCGTGGCATGCCAGCTCAAGAATCTCACTATGGCGTGCCACTTGAATGCTGGGCGTGGCACGCCAGCTACTGGAACCAAGGCAAGATGGTGGGCATGGCACACGAGCCTCTGGGCGTGGCACGCTGGTTATATTTTCCAGAGAAGAATTTAAGAAGCCAACTATAAGGGCGTGCCACTTGGCGACAAAGGCGTGGCACGCAGCATCCATCCTCCACTCTGGGCATGCCACTTGAATGTTGGGTGTGGCATGCCAGCGAAGGAGCCAAGCACACAAATGGACGTGGCACGGCAGATCCTAGGCATGCCACGCTAGTTCAACTTTCTAGAGAGATGGATCGAGCACACAGCAAGGGCGTGGCACACCAGACCCTGGGCGTGCCACGCTAGTTCAAATTTCCAGAAGCAAGAAGAAGAGGGAGAAGACCTGGGCGTTCTACTTTGGCTCGAAGGCGTGGCAATGCCAAGCTACATGGGTAATTAAAAGAACCTGGGTGTGCCACTTGGGCTCGAAGACGTGGCACGCCAGGCAGGCTAATGAAGGAGGGCGTGCCACTTGAAGAGCTAGGCGTGGCATGCCAAGCCAGAATTAGAGGAGGATGTGGCACGCCACTGAAGCGCCAACCACATGCCAGCTGGGAGATCACCTTTATTGAGTTTCTTTTCCCTCCAAATTGTAATTTTCCTTTTCCACTTTTGTATTTCTTTTATTTTTTAGAGCTAGGAGTAGTATAAATAACCCCAAGAAGTACTGAGAAAGAGGTTAAGTAGTTAGAAGAGATTTTAGTTTTTATTTTTCACTCCATCTTGAATACTTTTCTCTAAGCTATGAGTAGCTAAATTCCATCTCATTGAGAGAGGGAGCTCTGTTGTACTTGATGGATTAACAATAGTGAATCTCTTCTTCTTTTCATCTTCTCTTTGATTTTCTAGAAGGAATTTTGTTTTTCATGCTTAGTGTTCAATCATCTTGGAAAAGAGGTTGAATGCAAAGTGGGTTTATGGGAACCTTGGAAAAGGAAACATGAAACCATGCTAGAAATTCATTCTCACACTTGAGTAGAATCTGGGTTTTGGTGTTTGGATATGGTGACATACAATCCTTTCTCTACCTGGACCTATGATGATGTGTGGTATAATCAGGGACCAAGCATATCTCTTTTCATGAGCAATCAGACCAAGGAATTGGCTATTGATCAAGATCTGAGAGATTGAGTCACCAAGGGATTGGGGCTCAATCAATCATGATTGCCAAGAGGTCAATGAGTTGCATGATTGAAGAAGATATAAGCTGAATTTAATCCAAAGAGACAACATCTCCTGATCTCAATGAATTCCCCCTATTATCATCTATCACTTTCTTTATAGATTTCATTTACATTCTGCAATTCCCCATTCTCATTTACAATTTAGTCATTTATGTTTCTGCTCCTTATATTCTTGCCATTTATAGTTCTACACTTTACTGCTTTTCTTTACTTTCATGTCATTTACGTTTCTGCCCATTTATAATTCTGCAATTACAATCTATTCTGTTTAGCTTGACTAATTCAGCAATTGATTAAAATTGCTCAAAACTACTAATCTCTGTGGATATGATCCCACTCCACTGTGGGTTAATACTTGATGATAATTTTGGTGCGCTTGCCAAAAGAGTGGATTCATAATAAAAAAATATGGGGTGTGAATTCCGGACTCATCAGCATTCACAAAATTAAGCATGAATAACTCAAAACCAAGTAGCAATATATAACCTCAATCAAAGAATCCAACAATGAGTATAAACATAATTATGTTAAAATAACATCATCTCAGTAATCAGCAACAGTTAACAATAAACAAGATTTATAATCCAACACTTACAAAGAAGAATAGAAAATTAAATGAAAAATTAAACTAACTAAAAAACTAACTAACTATCTAACTAAAAGAAATGGTTATAGATGTTGTTTGGTAGTTGTTCATACAATAGGTCGAGCTATGCGATCCGAGTTGACCATGGACGAAAACGACCGACCTCTTCAGGATGGTCACCGCCGACCTCTTTCTAAAAAGAGTTCGGCCAAATCACCACAGAGGCCCAAGTAGGCCCGAATGAAGGAAAAATCCCCATTCTAAAGGCGGCAAGGCCAAAGAAAGATAAGGCAGTTCCTCTAAAGATAAGATAAGATAACTATCTTATCTCAAAGGAAGGTCACTCTACACCATTATAAATACACTAGAGCACTCAGGTATAACTCATCTCTGATTCTACACAAAATCCTGTCTAAAACACATGCTAACTTAAGCATTGGAGTCTCTTGCAGGTACCCCCACCCTCCGGTGACCAAGGATCAGCAGCTTCAGTAGATTCAGCAAGTCGGACGTAATAGTTTCGACTTCAACAGCAGATCTCATCCGAGATCGACCTTCAGTTTTAGGTAACCCTCGGAACATTGGCGCCATTGCCGGGGAACCTGGAAGTCATCCCATTATCATGGCGGATAACCTTAACAACGACCATGATTTTGATCTGGAAAACAGAACGCCGCATAAGAACGTGGACATCACACCGAAAGATACACCTCAACCGAATGGAGACAAGCATTCACCAAATACAAAAATCTTGGATGCCCTACAAGCTCAATAGGATCGACTTAAACAGCTCGAAAAAGAGGCCAAGCATCAACGGGAAGCCGAGAGAGACCTCCAAAAAGAAACTAGGCAACGTCGAGAACTAGAAGACAAGCTCCTAAAGCTCAAAGTTGATCTCAAAGCTAGACCCATTCAGTCCAGTCACGATGATAGCTTCCACAAGGACCAAGATCTCTTCACCAAAGAGATCATGAAGGCTAAAGTTCCAAAGGATTTTAAAGCTCCCGACATGACCCCATACGATGGTACCTCTGATCGAAGCCATCATCTCAGCAATTTCAGAAGCAGAATGTATCTCAGTAACGCCTCAGACGCCGTTCGACGCAAAGCCTTCCCGACTGACCTGACAAAAACAGCAATAAAGTGGTTTGACAGTTTGCCTCCTAGATCCATCACAAGCTTTGACGACTTAGCCAAAAAATTCCTTGCCAGATTCTCTATCCAGAAGGACAAAGCCAAACACGCCTTGAGCTTACTAGGGATTAAGCAACAGGATCGGAAAAGTCTTCGCAACTACATGGAAAGATTCAACAAAGCATGTCTGGACATACAAAGCCTACCAACAGAAGCAGCCATCATGGGTCTCATCAACGGACTGCGAGAGGGACCCTTTAGTTACTCCATATCAAAAAAGCATCCAATATCTCTAAACGAGGTACAAGAACGGGTAGAAAAGTATATTAACATGGAGGAGAACTCTCGACTAGGAGAGACCTCAAAACCTAGATTCTCCTACCCTTCTCGGGACAAGGATAAAGAGCCCAGGAAAAAATAAGATCAACCTAGAAAATACCACAATTACACCCCATTTCGGGTGTCTCTTGTGGATGTATACCGAGAAATATGCAACACTGAGCAGATCCCACCACCTCGCCCAATCAAAAACAAAAAAAGAGGGAGAAGTCGGACAGAGTACTGTGAATACCACCGAATCTACGGACATCCTACTAACGAGTGCTTCGACCTAAAGAATGTCATAGAGAAATTGGCAAGAGAAGGGCTACTAGATTGGTACTTAGGCAACAAAGCATATGAACCCAGAAAAAAAAGAAAGGACGAAGAGGTCGGGCGAGCTGAGCGTCCTCATCACACCCTAGAGAGGCATGTGCACATGATCAACGGATGATTTGTATGAGGCGGGATCTCTAAATCATCATGCAAAAGACACCTCAAAGAGGTGTACCATGTCAGAGGGGAAGACAGGTCAGTCGACCTCCCCGATATCACTTTCACTCAAGAAGACGCAACAGGCGTCATCCCAAGGCGTGATGATCCCATGGTCATTACTATCATACTGGCCAACGCTAATCTCCACCGAACACTAGTAGACCAAGGATGCTCTGCGGATATCTTGTTTAAATCCGCCTTCGACAAACTTGGTTTGCAAGATAAAGAGCACATAGCATATCCGAACAGCTTGTTTGGACTGGGATACACTCCAATCCAACCACTTGGATATATCTCACTACACAACTTTTGGAAAGGGAACCCGGTCAAGGACACTTAACATAGACTACATCGTTGTCGACGTGAGCTCAGCTTACAACGCCCTAATAGGTCGGACAACACTGAACTAGCTCGCCGCAGTAGTCTCGACTCCACATCTGTGCATGAACTTCCCAACTCTGGAAGGGATCGCCACGATAAAAGGAGACCAAAAGATTGTGCAACACTGTTACAATGAAAGTCTGAACCCTAAAGGCAACCCCAAAAGAGAAGAAGTCAACACTATCGAACTCGGGGGAGTTCGGGCTCGCAAGGAACTTTGGCCACACCCTGAAGGCGAGACTGAAGAAGTCCAAATCGGCGATGCCCGGGACAAGACAACAAATATTGGAGCAACCTTAAAGGGAGACTTAAAGAAGTCTCTGATACAGTTCCTAAAGGATAACGCCGACCAATTCGCTTGGAAGGCGGCAAACATGCCAGGCATAGATCCCAAACTAATGTGCCACAAATTGGCGGTATACCCAGGATCTTGGCCAGTGCAACAGAAGCGTAGGAAGCTCGGCCTGGAAAGGTCCCAAGCAGTGGAAGAGCAGGTACAAGCCTTACTGGAGGCAGAATTCATAAGGAAGGTCAAGTACCCACTATGGCTAGCCAACGTTGTCTTGGTAAAAAAGTTAAGTGGAAAGTGGCGGATGTGCACTGACTACACCGATCTCAACAAGGCCTGCCCAAAAGATCCCTACCCACTCCCAAACATAGACACTCTAGTGGATGCTTCTTCCAAATACAAGTACCTTTCCTTTATGGATGCTTATTCAGGATACAACTAAATCCCAATGGATCCACCTGATCAAGAAAAGACCTCATTCCTAACTCCAAAAGCAAACGACTACTATGTTGTCATGCCACTTGGGCTCAAAAACGCAGGAGCAACTTACCAAAGATTGATGAACAATGTCTTTGCATGCCATATCGAAAAACTAATGGAATTTTATGTAGACGACATGCTGGTAAAAACACAAAGTGAGGAATCATTGTTGTCTTACCTCACCAAAGTGTTCGACACCATCAGAAAGCATGGTATGCGACTTAATCCCGCAAAATGCACTTTTGCGGTAGAAGCTGACAAATTCTTGGGCTTCATGCTCACACGAAGAGGAATCGAGGCGAACCCGGATAAATGTCAGGCTATACTCAACATGAAAACGCCGACCTGTGTCAAAGAGGTACAACAGCTCAACGAAAGACTGGCAGCCCTGTCCAGGTTTCTAGCCAGGTCAGCCATAAGATCTCTCCCTTTTTACGCCACATTAAGGAAGGAAAAGAGGTTTGAATGGACAACAGAGTGCGAGCAAGCCTTCCAAAATTTCAAAAATTCTTGGGATAACCACCCATACTTACCCGACCACGGGAAGGAGAAGCATTCATATTATACCTCGTAATGGTAAATCGGGCAATCGCTTCAGCGCTAGTCAGAGAAGACGAAGGTAGGAAACAACTCATCTACTTCATCAGCAAAGCTTTACAAGGGGCCGAACTGAACTATCAAAAGATAGAAAAGTTTGCCTATGCCCTCATACTCACTTCTCGACGACTCCGCCCATACTTTCAAGCTCACACTATCAAGGTTCGGACCAACCAACCCATAAAAGGCATTCTACAGAAGACAGACTTAGCTGGAAGAATCCTGCAGTGGGCAGTCGAGTTATCTAAATTTGATCTTCAATATGAAGCTCGAACAGCCATCAAATCATAGTATCTGGCTGACTTCGTTGTCGAGTACACTAATACCCCGGAAACTCCCACAAAATGGAATCTCTGCGTGGACGGCTCTTTAAACAAAACCGGGAGTGGTGCAGGTGTAATAATAGAATGTGATCAGGGAACCCAAATTGAACTTTCACTAAAGTTCGATTTTCCTGCCTCAAATAATCAAGCTGAATATGAGGCACTACTGGCTGGTTTGAGGCTGGCTATGGAGGTAGGAGTTCAAAAGCTTACCATCTTCAGCGATTCACAAATAGTTACCTCACAAATAGAAGGGAGCTACCAAGCTAAGGATCCTACCATGAAGAAATATTTGAACGAAACTAGAGAACAGCTCGGACAGATCGGGGAATATGAGGTCCAACATATACCTCGGGAGCAGAATGCCCGAGCTGATGGACTTTCAAAACTAGCCAGCACCAAACCAGGGGGCAACAACAGAAGCCTCATCCAAGAGACACTCCAAAGTCCATCGATCTCGGAGGAAGAAAAATCTTAGCCATATTAGGTCAGGATCAAGGATGGATGACTCCTATAATCAACTACCTCAAATTTGAAACACTTCCCATAGATAAAAAGGAGACAAAAAGGCTAATACGAGAAGAACGGTACTACACCATGATGGGCGACATCTTATATACGAGAGGGATCTCAACACCCCTCCTAAAATGTGTGCCGACCTCCAATACAAAGGAAGTCATGGAGGAAGTACACAGTGGCATGAATATAATGAATCCGTTCTTTGGCGAGCGCACCAAATTATCGTCAAGTAATAACTCACTATGAGTGAGGTGGAATCCCACAGAGATTGATTGATTGAACAACTTTAGTTAATGAGTGATTTTAGTCAAGCTAATCAATAAAGATTGTTGAGTGCAGAATTCTAAATGGCAGAAATGTAAATGACTTAAAGGTAAAGGAAAGTAATAAAGTGCAGAAAAGTAAATAACAGAAATATAAAGTGCTGAAACATAAATGACTAAATTGTAAATGGGAGATGGGATGATAACAGAAATTAAAGAAAGCTATAAAGAATAGGGAAGATTCATTAGGATCATGAGATGTTGCTATCTTTGGATTAGATCTAGATCATCTCAACTTCAATCATGCAACTCATTGACCTCTTGGCAATCATGATTGATTGAACCCCAATCCCTTGGTGATTCAATCTCTCAAATCTTGATAATCAGCCAATTCCTTGGTCTAATTACTCATGAAGAGAGATATGATTGGTCCCTGATTATACCACACATCCTCATATATCCAAATAGTGAGTGGATTTCATGTCACCATATCCAATCCCAAAACCCAGATCTACTCAAGTGTGAGAAGGAATTTCAAGCATGGTTTCATGTTTTCTTTTCCAAGGTTACCATGAAACCCATTTTTTATTCAACCTCTTTTCCAAGATGATTGAACACTAACATGAAGAATGAAATTTCTTCTAGCAAATCAAAGAGAAGATGAAGAGAAGAAGAAATTCACTATCATTAATCCATCAAGTACAACAGAGCTCCCTCCTCCAATGAGAGGGAGTTTAGCTACTCATAGCCTAGAGAAAAGTACAAGAGATGGAAAGAGATGAAGTGAAGTGTGAAGTAAAACTAAAACTTAACCAATCAGCCCAACCCCTTTTTCAGTACTATTAAAGGGTGTTTATACTACTCCTATCACTAGAAACGGAAATTACAAAAAGGGAAATGAAAATTACAATTGAAATTAAAGGAAAAAACTAATAAAATGAACCATGTGTCTGGCGTGTGAGTGGCGTTTGAGCGGCGTGCCATGCCTAGCTCCTTAGCTTGGCCTGTCGTGCCACGGCTAGCTCCCAAGTGGCACGCCTCCTTCTTGTAGCTAGCTTGGCATGCCACGCCTTCAAGCTCAAGTGGCACGCCCATTGTGGCTTCTCCCTTCCCCTCTCTGGAAACTTGAACTAGCGTGGCACGCCCAGTTCTGGCATGCCACACCCTTAGTGAATTCTTCATCCTTCTCCTCTGGAATGTTGAACTGGCGTGCCACGCCTTCAATAGCTCCTCATTCTTCTTCTCCGGAAACTTACACTGGCGTGCCACGCCTTAAGTCCCAAGTGGCACGCCCTTGATAAAGCATGAGTAGCTCTTCTGGTCCAGTAACTGGCGTGCCACGCCCAGTATTCAAGTGGCACTCCCCTGGTCACTTTGCCTTGGCGTGCCACGCCTTAAGTTCCACGTGGCACGCCCATTGTTCTTCTTCCTTGGATGCTTGTGTTGGCGTGCCACGGCTTCAACCTCAAGTGGCACGCCCTTGTTAGGACTACATCCTTCATCTCTGGGTCAATGAAAAGGCGTGCCACACCTTCGATCTCAAGTGGCACGCCCATGTTAGTATTGAACTCTTTAAGCTTGACGTGCCACGCCTAGAACCTAAGTGGCATGCCCAAGACTCGAATAAGGTTGGCGTGCCACACCTTCGAGCCTAAGTGGCACGCCCAGTATGAACAAGGTTGGCATGCCACGCCTTGGAGCCCAAGTGGCACGCCCAGTGTGTTGAACCTTCAACTCCCCTCTGCTTTATTGAATTGGCATGCCACGCCTTCAATCTCAAGTGGCACGCCCATAATGCATGATGTGGTTGGCGTGCCACACCCCTTGTGGGTCTTTAAGATTTCTCTCTGAAATTTATAGTTGGCATGCCACGCCCATTGAAAGCTCCATGGAGTCTTCTCTGGATTTGATAACTGGCGTGCCACGCCTTCAATCTCAGGTGACATACCCATTGAATTTCTTTCACTTTGTTCTCTAGACTGAATAGTTAGCGTACCATGCCCATCAGCTGGCATGCCACACCCACTTAATTTGTTGGCATTTGCACTAAGTGGCACGCCCATAACACACGCCCAGCTTCTCTTTCTTGCTTCCTTCTTCTTTTGTTGCTCTTTTCACCTGAAATTCAACAAAACTCATTTCAAAGCAATGTACCATAATATTCTCCATTTAGTTCACCATAATAATGTTCACTATTTTTATGGTCCTTTTAGATAGGAGAAAGAGGTAGATGATACAAGTCATCATCTCTTCTCCCATTATAGCTCCCCCTGACTGGGATTTACCGTTTGAATTGATGCGTGATACCAGTGATCATGCTATAGGAGCTGTTTTTGGATAGAGATGAGACAAGCTTGTCCACATCATTCACTATGTTAGTCATGTGATAAATGACACACAAAAGAATTACACAACTACAGAAAAAGAATTATTAGCTGTAGTTTATACTTTTGATAAGTTTAGGTCCTATTTGATTGGTTCTAAGGTTATTGTTTTTAGTGACCATACTACTCTTAAGTACATTCTAACCAAACAGGATGCTAAGCTAAGGTTGATCAGGTGGGTGCTTCTTCTTCAGGAGTTTGATATTGAGATTAGAGACAGGAAAGGATCAGAGAACCAAGTGGTTGACCATCTTTCAAGGATTGAGCCTAAAGAAGGAAAGCAACAACCCACTCTTGTGACTGAGACCTTCTCGAATAAGCAACTTTTTGTGATTTAGAGGGCTCCGTGGTTTGCTGACATTGCAAACTACAAGGCCATGAGGTTCATCCTCAAGGAGTACTCTAAATAGCAAGTTAAAAAGCTTTTAAATGATGCCAAGTACTTCTTGTGGGAAGAACATTACCTTTTTAAGAGTTGATCAAATTGTATAATCCGGCATTGTGTCTTGGATGAGAAAACACAGCAGATTCTCTGGCATTGTCATGGTTCCGAGTACGGAGGCCACTTTGGTGGTGAAAAGACAGCAATTAAGGTCCTCCAGAGTGGTTTTTATTGGCCAACTCTCTTTAGAGACTCTCGGGATTTTATGAGGAACTGTGACAAATACCAAAGAGTTGGGAACCTTCCCAACAACCATGAGATACCACAGTAAGAGATATTAGAGATTGAGTTCTTTGATGTGTGGGGTATTGACTTCATGGGGCCTTTCTCACCCTCATACTCAAACACTTACATTCTGGTGGCGGTTGAATATGTGTCCAAGTGGGTGGAGGCCATGGCTTTACCCACTAATGACACCAAAGTGGTGCTGAGCTTTCTTCAGAGATATATTTTCAGCCGGTTTGGTGTTCCAAGGACACTAATTAGTGATGGAGGAAGCTAATTCTACAACAAACATCTGGACTCACTTCTTCAGAGGTATGGAGTCCATCATAAAGTGGCAACCCCTTTTCACCCTCAGACAAGTGCACAGGTTGAGGTCTCTAATAGAGAACTCAAGAGGATTCTGAAGAAGACCATTAATACTTCACGAAAGGTCTAGTCTAGGAAGCTTGATGATGCTCTCTGGGCATACCGGGTGACATTCAAGACTCCTATCAGCATGTCACCATATTAGTTGGTTTATGGTAAAGCCTGTCACTTGCCAATGGAGTTGGAGCATAGAGCATACTAGGCAACAAAGTTTCTGAACTTTGATGCCAAAGCTGCAGGAGAAAAGAGGCTCCTTCAACTTAATGAGCTTGATGAATTCAAAAATTCAGCTTATGAGAATGTCAAGCTCTATAAAGAGAAGACAAAGGTGTGGCATGACAAGAAAATAGCCACCAGAACATTTGAGTCAGGCCAAAAAGTTTTAATTCGAGACTCAAGCTCTTTCTCGGAAAGTTGAAGTCCCGGTGATCAGGACCGTTTATGGTAACCAAACTGTCGCTGTATGGTTATGTGGAACTTCAGGAAGAAAACTCTGACAGGAGATTCACTATTGACGGTCAAAGGTTAAAGTACTATCTTGTAGGCGAGGTTGATCATCAGAGATCCACTCATCTGCTGACTTAGCTGAGCTTACCCTCAAGCTAGTGACGTTAAAGAAGAACTTGTTGGGTGGCAATCCAACCCGAGTATCCTTTAATTTTCTATTTATTTTTATTTTGATTTTTTGTTTTAATTTAATTTTATTTTTATTTATTAGTAGTTTTCTTTGTTCTTAATTTTATTGGCTCATGCAAAGTGTTTAAAATAAGAACAGATGCAATTGGAATGAAAAAAAATATACACCCTAAATAGAAGTTGACACGCAAGGGGTGTAACCAAATTCCACGACGTGGCATTATTGGGAAGCAAAATTATGCAGGGGGTGGCGCCAAACTCCACGAGGTTGCGTTTGGCGGCACAATGTACGCATATAAGGGAGTTATCTTGTGAATGGGGGCGCCAAACGCCCAATCATGGCATTTGGCGCAGAAAAAAAAATTAAAAAAAATTATGAAAAGCCTATAGTCCAGTGCCCAAACATGGTGTTTGGCGCCAGGCACAAATCACATTTCATTCTTCATATAACACCCAACTCCCCCCCCCCCCTCCCACAAGTATGGCGCCACTTCCTTTTTTCTTTCTTTTATTATTTTATTTCAAATTTTTTTATCTTTTGTCTTCTACTACCTACCCCCTACCTTCTGTCCCCCTGTCCCCTACCCCTTGTCCCCTTACCCCCTATCCCCCTTTCCTCCTTCCCCATACCCCCTGTGCCTCTGATCCCTTTTTTTGTCGCATTCCCTTTTTCAATTGCCCATGCCCACTCCCTTTAATCATCACCACCCCCTTCCAGTCCCCTTTCCCCCGACCCCCCCCCCCCCAACTTCCTTTTTTCCTTTCCTTTTAATTTCTTCTTCCTACCCGAACCCACCCATCCCCCTATATATATACCCCTTCCTCCCCACATATACACAATTACCCCTTTTATCTATCCGAAGCCCACCTCTCTTCCCTTTCATCCCTTTCTTTTTATTTTTCTTCACATTCATATTCCCCCTTCTGTCCACAGCCCCCTCCTTTTTTATCCCTTTTTTTTTTTGTTTTTTTTTTTACCTTTCCCCTCTCCCTACTGACCTTTTTCTTTCCGATTCTCCTATTCTTCTTGTTCCATCTTTATTTTGCTTGGGAATGAGCAAACCTTTTAAGTTTCGTATTATCGCCCCACTGGTTTTCTATTTTATCCATGGCACCGAAGACCATTGGCACTTCCAGGAAGAGAATCGGTAAGGAACTAGCCATTGGCTCATTTAATTCTAGGCGCTTCCGCTCTAAGCTCCATGAAGAGCATTTTCTTGACTTGGCATTCAAGAGAACTGTGATTCTAAAGGTATCATTCGAACTAAAACTGGACGTGTACCCGAAAATTGGGTTCCAAATTGAGAGGCAGAGCTGGCAATTCTTCTGTAACCCGCACACTGATGTAGGTTAAGTGATGGTTCAGGAGTTCTATGGCAACACATGAATTACTTTCAAAAATGTCTGTGATGTTAATATAAGGAATTATCAAAGCTTTGTGAGAGGAAGAGGCCTAGACTTCAGTCCAAGAAGTGTCAGGCAGGTTCTTCAATTGCTACCTTCTAAGCACCTGCCACCTAGTTATAGTGAGAGGATATGCAGAGACTAGAGATATGATCAGGTACTTGCAGACATCTGCCTCCCGGGAGCACGATGGAAAATGGGTTCAGATGGTTTACTGAACCAGCTGGCATGAATTGATCTCATCCCTATAGCTAGAGGATGGCTGGAGTTCATTTGAAAATTTATTCTCCTAGCAAGTAACCGGTCTAAATGCACTCTGGAGAGGAGCTATTATGATCCATATTATTATGATGGAAAAGTATGTGGGGGTGGAAGACATCATTCCACAACAGATATATTCTATTGCTTCTAACTCCTACTCGCATGCTAGGCCGGCATTCCCAAATCTCATTTACTGCTTCTGTGATGCTTCTAGAGTGAAGATGGAAAATGATATTCCTATTCCAGTTGAGTGGCCAATTTCTAAGAAGACCATGAAGCATGTTGGTGCGCAAAATTAGAACTCGCACAATTGAATCGGCAAGTGCACCGGATTGTCCAAGTAATACCTCAGGTGAGTGAGGATCGATCCCACAAGGATTGTTGGATTGAGCAAGCTGTGGTTATCATGCAAATCTTAGTCAGGTGAATAGAAAGATAATTGTTGTTGTTGTAGGTGCATAAACAAAACAATAAAGAAAGCAATAAATAACTGATATAGAAACAATAATGAGAAATCAGTTAAGGCCTCAGAGATGCTTGTTCTTCCAGATTAATACTTCTTACTTACTACTTTAACAATGAGTGATTCATTCAATGGTAATGTTGTAAGTGATTAAAGCCGGGGCTAGTGGTCATTAATCTCCTCTTATCCAAATCAAACGCCGGTGCTAATGGTCATCCAATCTGAACGAGGATGAAGCTCATGCAATTCAATCTCTGGTGATTCTACTCAAAACGCCACAGACAATGTCAGATCTTCCGGATCAGAGAATGATACTTTATATTCTAGCCTTAATGCCACAGAGACCTCAATTACCCATGACTAACGAGATTTCATGTCACGCATCCCAATTAGTCCAGATACTCTCTTGGAACCTGTGATGTACTCTCAAGCTGTAGCTCAATACTATTCGGCTAAGACTTCGCAAGAGCTCATGTAGAATAAGGGGTCATATTCTCATTCCACCCCAGATTCATAAAGATGAAGAATGATAATACATCATAAAATGAAATCAGACATATACTAAAGTAGAAGAAGTAATAATATTAATCCATAGAAATGAGTAGAGGTCCTATCCTTAACCTAGGAGGTTTAGTCACTCATAGTTTATAGAGAAAACAGAGTAGTGTCTGACTCCCTCCTTGGAGGCATGATTAATTCCTAAGTGATCTCCTCTTTAAATAGGAGATGCTAACACTAAAGATGTTAACTTAAAATTAAAAAGCACAAAGATAAGACTAAACAAGCTAAGGAGTGCTAAAATTCATTTTGCGCCCACTTTGTTCATGTGCTTCGTATGCCTGGCGATCAACTTGGGCTTCTGGGCATTGAACGCCCATTAAGAGGGTGAGCGTGCAGTTTTCTTGCTCCCTTGGTGGCTTTGAACACCAGCTTTGGGCTTGATCCTTCTTGGGCGTTGAACGCCAGTTTTGGGCGTTCAACGCTGAGTTTCCTCCCTTTGAGGCATTGAACTCTAGATACGGGCGTTCAACACCAGTTATGGACGATGATCTAGAAAAAAAGTATAGACTTATATATGTTACTGAAAAGCGCTAAAAATTAGCTTTCCAACGCCGTTGAGAACGCATCAATTGGACCTCTGTAGCTCATGAAATGCCCGTTGGAATGCACGAAGGTCAGGACTTGACAACATCTGCTACCCTTTCTTCAGCTCTGGACAAAACTTTGATAATCTTGCTATTTTCGCCCAAAAATCACCTAAAAATATAGAAAAAACACAAAAACTCAAAGTAGCATCCAAAAGGTGAATTTTGCACTAAAACTTACTATAATTAATAAAATCTAACTAAAAACAATATGAAAATCTATTGGAGTTTGTGACTGATTCTTTTGATCAATTTGGAAAGCTTGTTGAGGTGGTGATTGCTGCAATTCTGTGAATGCATTAAAGCAGCAGTCTTGTTTGAGAAGTTCTGTGGTTGCTGAAATCGAAGTAAGGAAGAAGGATGCTGTTTAGAAGGATCCTGAAGTGCCGCCGCAGCCACAGCTTGATACATGTCTGTCTGCATATTCAGCATGGATGGATCTTTAACAGTGGTGCAAACCTGTAGCCATAGATTGAGTGAGGTTCTATAAAGACACAGGAATTAATCCATCAAATTGGCATTCCTGTAGCCGTAGTTGGTTAAGAGACTTCAACTGGCCTATGGAATCAGGTATTTCTGCTGAGAACGCTGTGTAAGAGAGATCCAACATCCTTAGAGGACTGCTCCAATTAGACTTTGGAAGTTCACCTTTCAGCTCTTCATTCTGTGACAAATTCAGTTCTTCAAGATTAGAAAAACCAAGTATGCCAGTTGCAACAAAAGATGAATGACAAGAGCTAATTCAGTTGCAACAAAAGATTAGGAAAACCAAGTATGCTAGTTATTTTTAATATGTAATTAGTCTTACTTTATTTGTGTTATTTTGTGCATGCAGGGATTCAAGTAATAATAAAAGTGTCTTTGCTTGTTCATCAACACAACAAACATCATATAGGTTTATATATAGATTCCTCAATTTTCATATATGGAAGTTAGTTAATTTTAGAAGTTTAATTAATTCGAATTATATATTTGTGAGTATAGAGGAGGAAAGTGCTACTTTATTGAAAAGAAGCAGTAATGAGAAATCCAGTAGTAGTATTGGTTGGAAATTCAAAGAAATTAAAGCACTACCTAGCTAGCCAGCTTTTGTTAATTATTATTATCCATTCATTTTAATTCTTCTCCGATATCCTCTTCATGTTTCTGGTGTGGCTAAGCAATAAAATAAAGCACTTGCACTTATTGATTAGCCACATCAGCTTATGAATTATATATGATATATATTAGCGCTATCTTTCTATTGAAGAAAAAAAAATAAATTTTGTTTCTTTTTTAGTTGCAAAGGAGGTGCTAGAAGCTCAAACTCAAAATGTTCTCTTAAATTTGTTTCCTTTTTCATCGTACTTACTCAATCCTCATATCATAAGACTAGTGTGATATTCTAAATTGATCTTTAATGATTTTTGTGTCGAATAAACTATATTTTGATAAAAAGAAATTGTCAAATTAATTCTTAATATTTTAGAATACTAGACAAATTAATCCCTTGACATAATAATTTTGGTGAACAAACACATTTTGAATTATCACCCCATGGCTGAGCTGCGCAAAAATGTAGTCTTGAGGCTTTGAGAAGTGAGAATTTTCTCACCCCCATCATTTTGGGAAACTTGATTCCAGGACCATTTTTATTTCGATCAGAAGCTTTGAATTTTTCTTTTCAATGATGATAATCCATTTTGAATCGGGGAGTGCTAGGGGAACAATGAAAATTTTGAACAACATGAACAACCACCAATTAAATAAAAATACATTACACCCTAATTTAATGCTACTAATCAAATTTACTCTTTTAACCCTATTAATTCACATTGTTTACACATTGTTCAAAAATCTTGTTTGTTACCTATACTTTTCCGATTGAATCATGCTTCTCATTCTATCATTGGTGTGATCTGTTACAGAGAACAACGGCTTCAAACAGTTGGGCCTGCTTGGCTTTTGAGAATTCAGCAAATTTCGGCACAAAGAGAGTAATCTTTGCAAAGGGTTTCAAGCTGAATTGCTTGGTTGATAAAGTGATGGATGGGAAGACATCATCTTTAGTGAATGATGCAGTGGATTGTTTTGCTAGTATGTGCTGCAAACCAGACTTTACAAAATGTTGTTTTATGTTTTTCGTGTAAATCCTAGTCATTTCTGTTTGCAGAAGGGGAAATTTTGGACCCTAATATCTCAATATTGGTTATGAATTTTGAGAATGAATCTGATCCTTTTGGAGCAATCAGTAATCCGCTCTATCAGACTACTACTTTTAAGCAGGTAAAGCTTTGATTTTTTTAAACACACCGTGACATGAACCTTTCCAATGAATTTGGACATGAATGTGTCTAGATACATTGATTTTTCGATGTACCGAAAAAATAAGAGTGCTAACTGGAATGGAGGGAGTAGTTTTCTCTTGATCTCATTATGTTTATTGACCAGTACTCCTATTCATGCAGCCTAACGCAATAGAAAATGGTCCCTAAGATTATACCAGAAGTGGAAATCCCACTCGAGATGCTTTAGAAAGGTTCACTGTGTCCTGTTAGTTGTGTTTTCAGGCTTCAATTTTGGTGAACAATTTTGAAGTCAGCTTAATTTTGAGGATTCAAAGGGGTTACATTCTTCCCATTTTCCTCGAATTATATGCTTGCTGTAATCTGCTTGCTCCATATCTCATTTTCTGATTCTTCCCTGCAGCTGCTTTGGTTTTACCCGCTATGTATCTGTAGCATGGTTCTAAGCATCATCTGGTAACATTCTCTTTCTATTCATCTTCTTATGTTAGAATCTTCATTGTTGATGAAGATTCACACTGCTGTAAATTAAGCACATTGATAATGCCAGTGTTTGGTTAGTTCCATAGGAAGGTGCTTTAAGTCATGTTTGAGTTTGTCTTAAAAATTAGACTTTCTAATAATGCTGTCAGGTATAATGACATTGCCAAGTTTGGGTATACTGCAATGGGACGATCCAAGTTCACAGGAGAGAAAGACTCAAGTCAAAGCAATTCTCCAACTTCACAAAATGCTAGTCATGTAAAAAGGCCAACTTCACAAAATTAATTAATTAACTGTAAGAACTGATTTGAGACCCTAACATAAACACTTTTGTTATTGATTTTAGCTGTAATTATTGGTTTTTGTTGTTGATTAGGCTTCATGGAAGCTGTTAATTTAGCAGTAATATATATGCTTAAAAAATGTGTGACAAATAAAATGTGTGTATAGCACTAAAGATCGCATTATATAGCGGATGCATGAGAAAATGGTGTATCTTGTAGTGGCACCAACTTATCTCCCTGCTCATCACTTCACTACCAAAGATGTAAATGGAAACCCACATGAATTCAACCTCATCGATGATGGTATTTGTGTCAATAATCTGGTATACATTTTTAACTTATTATTATTAGTTGTCATTGTTGTTGTTTAATTTTGATGCATTTGATAATATTAAAAAAAAAGCTACACTAAAATTAGATTCATATATCAAATTAATTTTGAGAAGTATGAACCGGTTTGTGATAATGTTGTTAGAATTTTTAATTCCACATCATGAAATGCAACAAAACTAATTAAGGCAATTTTGGATTTCTTATTATTTCAAAGAGTTTATGTTGAGAAACAAAAGAAGTGCAGCAATAAAATAAACTTGGCATTGAAGTTGTTACCTTATGGTGATGAGAAAGAAGAGAGGATGAGAAAGCTGAAGAGGTCATTATTAGTGATCAAAGATGACAGCATGACATATATATAGTATATATAAATATAAATTTGTTGTATTTGTGTGGATTTATTTCTACCTTCATTTTTTTTCATATAGTATACATAAATATAAATTTATTTGTATTAGAATTCATTTTCTATTTCATCTTTATATGATTTTCAATAATTGTTGGCATTTAATCTTATTAAATAGTTATCTATTTTTAATTATTTATATATTTTGTTGAATTAGAATTATATTTAAAAATTAAATTTTAATAGTGATATATGCGAAATTTAGTTAAAATTTATAATTAGAAAACAGAGTAGCGACCGATTTAACAACTGATTTTAGAAATTTGAATTAGCTATTAGCGACCGATTTAGTAATTGAAAAATTAGCGACTGATTTAGTAACTGAAATATTAGTCACTATTTAGCGACCGAACAACTCAACGACTGATTTAGTGACCGGAATATTGGTCGCTATCTAACGACCGATCTTTAGTGACTAAAATTATTTTGTACGGTTAGGTGGTCTTGGTTGAAAATTGGTTACTAAATATTAGCGACCAACATCGATTGTTATTTTGAATTTAGTGACCAAAGTTTTAACGACTACCAAAATCAGTCGCTATTCTAATAATTTTTTATAATGAATACTATGAATTTCATTTAGTAAGTTGTCCAAAAATTTAAAATATGACCATATGTATATTGATATGGCTTAGGTGACTAAAACATTGATGATAGAATATTACAACAATTATGTCAAGTGTTATATATAAATAAAGTTGATCTTTTATTTTCTCGTAGTAACCATTGAGACCTTAGTTGATCTTTTGCTTCTTTATTAACTAGAATTAAATTTGAATTTTAAAAGGGAGACAATTAGAGCATGTTTCGTTCAATATACATTGAGGCCCCAAAGGAAATTTTTCATTAATAAAAATAAATAAATAATATTTTCATAAACAAAAGATAATAATTTTATTACCCAAAGTCTATTTTCTTGGGGGCAAGGATAGATCGGGTGTGCCCATCCCAATCCGAGCTCAAATCGGATAAATCCCATTCGGTTATGATTTATATATATAGTTTCTGGTGGTAAATTTTTTATAATTAGTAGAAATATTTCATAGTTTAATTTAATTTAATTATTTTGTAAAATTAATAAACTAAACTAATAATTAATTATTTAATATATTTAGGATATACTAAATTATAATTTAAAATTAAATACTATTTAATTTAAACTAATAAATACAACTCTAAATGTTAAAATAAAAAAATGTGATGATTTGATTCAGATCCATTGAACTAGATTTAGAGAAGTTAGAATTTCAAAATCATATTTAATTTAAACATAGTTTATCAATGTAAAATAGACTTTTTAAAATTAAGCTATGTTTAAAAGAAAAGAATCTACTTTATATTGATAAATTATATTTAAATTAAATATAACTTTAAAATTATAATCTTTTAAATATAATTAAATAAATCTAAATTGATCCGTTAGATTTTAAATTTAAACATTTAATATTTGGAGTTTTATATATTCATTTAAAATAAATAGTATTTAATTCTAAATTATAATTTAATATATTTCAAATAATATTAAATAATTAATTACTAATTTAATTTAGTAAATTTAAAAATAATTAAATTAAATAAAACAGTTATCAGTAGCGAACCGGTGATCGAACCGGTCAGACTATTAGAACACTAAATTACTAGTTTAATCAGTAGATTACTGGTTCAACTGGTTAATCCAGTCCTACATAAGTGAAACATATAAAATAGTCAAAAATTTAAAAATTAAAATTTAAAATACATATTTTCAATAACATTTTAATAAACATTAAGTCTCAAATCCTAAAAATAAGTAATACAAAAATAAACATAAAATTTGTTAGTACTATTACATTAGTATCTCAATTTAACACAATAAAAATTTCTAAATTCCTAATTAACCAGTACTAAATAACTAGTCTACAAGAATAATATACAACAACAATCTACTGCTATAATCAACAATATAATCAACAGAAATCAAACAATTTAACAAAAAACTGATATTACAACAACAATATACTAATATTATACTATAATCAACAATATATTACACCAACAGCATAAAACAAAAAACTGAACAATCTAACAGAAATCAAACAAAAATCAACATAAATAATTAACATAGATAATCAACATCATTAATCAATTAATTCTAACTAAAGTACTAAATTATTGAAAATTTGAAATACTGAATAACTTAAAAAAAAATAAAAATACATACCTTATGGCTGATGTACCATCGGCAGAGAAGAGGGAGACCAGAGAAGAAGTACGGCACCGACGACGACAGCGACGACTGCATGACCAGACCGACAAAAGGAGGACGACGACGGACACACAACGGCACAGGACAAGATGCGACGAGTAGTAGCAGTAGCAGGAGGCGACAAACACACAGGAGTCAACGACGTCACATTGTTCGATGGAGGTGGCGTTGGCTGTGGTTGGGTAGTGTGAGAGGAGATTGCGGGCACAGTGAGGGGGCGTTGGCTGAACGGGTCTCTCTCAGACGCAGGTCTCTCCCATGAGTTTGGGAAAAGGAATGGGTTTGGGAAAGAGAATGGGAGGCTTCGAGTTAGGGTTTCTTTCATTTCAGGTTAGTTTCTTTTAATAATCGAAACGACGCTGTTTCACTTGAGGAAAAACAAAAAAAAATTAGAATTTGAACTGCTCCGGATTTTTTTAAACTTGTCGGTTTTCGTTAAATTCGGCCGGTTCAAATCGGTTCTCTCCCTTGTCCTATCAGCAAACTCATCCAGACCGGCTTTGTTACCGGTTCACCATGTTTCCGGTCCGACTAGATGGGTCAATCCGGTTTCGATAACATTTAAACTATTAAAATTTATTTTACTACTAAAAACAATATATATAATGTTAAAAAACAAAAGAACCATAATTGGGTGGAACTCGTCCGATTCATATGGACCCGTCCGATCCCCTCCCTCCCCCACCCAAAACAAGAAAAACTAGATTTTGGATAATTTTTATATTTTGTTTTTGAAAGTTTTTTTTTTTATGAAAAGTTTCCAAAACCGATATGTTAATTTTGACGAAAGTTTTTTCTTTGACTCCATATCAAATAATTTCATATTTCTAAAAGGCAAGAGGGATTTAAGAAAAATAAAATAAAATAAAAATAATAGTAGAACAGTCAACGGTGCGAACATTTAACACATTATAAATGTGTTTAAAGTACATATATACGGCAGTGTGAAGACTTATATTTTTGTGACATGCTATTTTGCTATTTTAAAGATTCAAAATTATTCAACAACTTTGTGCACAACTACGTTTTGTTAGTTAAAGTGTCCAACCCAAACTTCAAGTTGAAACGTGAAATAGCACTTCCCGCTTTCAAAAAATACTAGATATATCAATGGAATTGGAAAACATGCAATGCCCGTAGCTCGTAAACTGAAACCAAATAATCATCTTCATTTTTTACTATAAATCTGTTAGTGTATCTAATATTATCTATGTATAACAAAATGATTACATTAAATACAATCATAAATATTAAGGAACACAAAGCACAAGGCTTTCTATATTTACACCATCTGTTGCTACCACGGTTTTATTGCAACAAGGAACACTAACACTGGGATTTCGAAAGCACAATCATGTTGGTATAGAAATATGATCAGCTACATTTGATGGCTCAGAACTAACGCCAATTAGGTGGCATCTTGGTGGAGGAAGGTTTTGAAGAATCATCCAAAACCTTAGCAAGGGACCGATACTGTAATTTCACACTCTCTGCATTGTCCAGTGTCTTCACCACATACCTGTAAATTTTGAAATTCTAAGTCTTTGATTAACAATGCAAGCAATTTTAAAGTGTAGCATAATGTTTGCAAGATCATTTATTATTTATTTATAGTTATATATAGCCTTTAACATCACTCAAGTTCACTTCACACTGGAAGTTAGCATTATATATTAGAAACACAAAATTCACATAAGAAAGCAATTAACTGCTAGAGGAAAAAATCAGATATAGTCACTAACCATCCATTAAGGCATTGTGTTGTTACAATAGCTTCACGCCCAACAAAGCGTTGCGGTGTCCTCTTGTTTCCCTGATCCAATTTCTCTCCAATTATTTATTTTGATAGATTAAAATTATTCTCTAAGTAAACTCATTTGTGTTTGTATACTACCTTTATGATAACACGGTCCATCACAGCAAAAGGAAATTGAACACCTCTCCCCCTTGGTGGTTCTACAACAGCTGAATCTCCAAAACCACCCTGTCCTATGCAAAACATATCTCATATTAAAAGATAAGGAAAATGTCAAAGCAACATATACATATACCTAAAAATGAGGTAAGATCCTAATCTCCTTTCATCCCATTTTCTCAACTTACAGAGACTGAAGCATAGTTCAGAATGGAAAAACACACCTGATCAAATCTCTCTCTTCGTCTTTTAGATGACCGGTAAAATTGTGACTCCTCTTCACGCCGATATGCCTGCACAGCAGCTCGAAGTGCTGGTCAGGGCAGTCAGCACAGGACCCACAAGAAATCAAGGAACAAAATTAGGATTGTTAAAAAGGATATCACTAGTTATAATACATTTATTTGTCTTCACAAAATGAAGGTATCGTATATCCGGTATTTTGCATTTTCAATATATAAACATTTTAGATGAAAGGTTTGCTTAGATTTTGCTTAGTAAATGAAAGCATTGATGGAAGGGGAGTGTGTGTAGTTAGCAACTTAGCGCACTGCAAATACAGAAAAGGACAGTTTAGAAATCCTTTCAACTCTTCCTAGCCCATTTTTGTTATAGTGCTTTTCCTTTTTGTGTACATTACATATAAGCAACATGAAAGCAAAACCCAAGTGCACAAAAAGTGATCAGCAAAAATTGAAATTAATTAGTATAGTATTGTTGTTCATTTAACTGGAATTTATTTGAGTATAAATAATTGAATTTGAACATAATTTGCTTACATAGGTTTTGAGATATTGATTCCTCGGATGTGGGTTGAGAACAGGTGCAGCAAGCTTTCTGAAAATGCATCACATGAACATTATCTTAGCTACTTAAATACATGTATTCCTGAATGAGAAAAGTCCTGAAGCATGATAATAAAAACATAAGTTGCTCTAAAAACTTCTACATTCTATAATATGTTGATCAGCAACTCAAACAATTTGAAAGTAACATGATAAGTTTTTTGCAATCACTATTCAATATCATTTTCTTTACAAACTTTGTTAAAAATTCCAGTTCCATATCCTCGAAACCAATTCAATAACCTTCCATGTTCTCAAAAAGGAAATGAAATTTGGAATCTATGAATCAATTTTGAGACTACTATTGTTTTACTTTTCCAGGACTTGTAATCTATGTTACTCAGTATTACCATATTCTTATCTCCTATCCTATGTGACTTTTCATAAGTACTTATCCACAACATCCCAATTAGTTACTTTTACAGTCCTGCATGTAGAGTCATACATGAGAGAAAGAAGTTGAAAATTACCAGCTCCATAGTTAAAAACATTTTTCAGATGACTAGTCACAGAAAAGGTAAGTCCAAAAGTTACAGCATTTGATCGCTTAGAACCCACCATTCTAATAACATGCTGTATTCCACCTCCACCAAATGAATGCCCACAAGGTAATATCATGGCATCGTCCATAAGTGCACCTCTGTGTTTTCAGAAGATAAAGCAATCAAATCAAATAAAGCAAGCATAAGCTAGTAACAAGCCTTATTATAAAGAAGAAAAATACAAATGCCACCAGTTTTGAACAAGCCGGACTGATTTTTTTGGCTGATGGATCAATCAACCATGTATAATTGTGGAAATGGTTGATATTCTGCACTTAAGTTTATT
The DNA here is from genome assembly GCF_014773155.1 of Arachis stenosperma. Lineage (NCBI taxonomy): Eukaryota > Viridiplantae > Streptophyta > Magnoliopsida > Fabales > Fabaceae > Arachis > Arachis stenosperma. The sequence continues at coordinate 94,658,690 of NC_080386.1, read as the reverse complement.
CATATATCTCACACACTAGTTCTGCACAAGATTCAATCTGCGAAATAAGTTAATCAAACTCAGAAAGAGACTTACGTAACAGGATCAGAAAGAATTGCCCTCAACGACTCCCCCGACTCGCTTGAAAACAGAACCTCCTTTCTTCCACTAAACCCACAACCATTCTCATCCACCATAACTTTCTGCACAGAACCCGATCCTTCCGTGCCATGAAGATAATGTGAATAGTACTCATCACAATCAGTTTCAGCAATGGTTACAGCACTCTGTGATTTACCCAATCTCTCTCTCTGATGATGATCTTCATCAGTACCACTCGCATTGTTATGCACCAGCTGCCCCATATCACCATCCTTCCCCAGCATTTCTCTAGTAGAAACTACAACAACTCAACAAAAACATCAAATTCAAAATCAAAATGCAATTGTGACATAAAGCAAAAAATTCAAAACTTGTCTCAAAATTCATACCATAAGACGAATGATGCTGTCCTTTCCCATTTGCCATCCGCTCTGCAGCACTAACACCACCCAAACTACCACCGCCACCACCGTTGCTACCGTTGCTACCGTTAATGTCAAGAATTGGATTCGAATTGCGCTTGCTTCCATCACCAACACCAACAAGCCCTTCATCACCTTCGACATCATCGTCGTCATCGTCATCCTCGTCATCATCTTCGTCATCATCCCCGTCGGATTCGTCGCCGCTTGGAGTGTTGGCGCCACCATTCCTACTCCAATTGCGTGCTCCCGGCGGATCACGGCGGCTGGAGCAGTCGCCGTAGACGCTCCGGCGGAACTCAGAGCCCTGTGCGGCGAAGTACCGGTCGCGCTCCATGGAGAACATCTTGTCATCGATGAACCCACCAAGATCCCGGGTTTTCGGGCCCGGGTCCCCGACCCGACGCTGCGGGCCCCCGCAGCTGAAGCGCAAGGTTTCGTCTTGAAAAACGAGTGAGGAGCTGAGACCAGTTTCGATCCTCTGGTCTGGTACGAGACCTATGTCTTCGGAGGACATGGTGAGTGTGAAAAAGCTCCCTTTTCTTGGAAGTGCGAAAGGGAATTCTGAGCTAGGGTTTAGGGAAATTTTTGGCAGTAGTTGGTGCAAAACGGCGTCGTTTAGAAGGTGTTTGAGATTTTGAGGATCGAAAGAAGTAAAAAGTACTTTGATGAAGATAGCATAATGAGCGCTTTACTGGAAGATGATTTCTACTACGTGTCGTGTTCTAAGTCGTTTCTTTTATTTATTCTTAAAACGACATCGTTTGGATGTGTTTCACTTTCTCTGCTCGTGTTCAAAGAAGCTACATTTCCACGGGAATAAATAACTATTTTCCTCCATAATTAGACGCTAATAAAATTAACTATAAAAGAATAAAATTAATATTATGTCTATAAAAATTAAATTATATTCAACAAAAATATCTAATTATTAATTATTTATTAATTTTATTATAAAATTAATTAAAATATTTAAATTATCCTCATTTCTTTTATTATCTTTAACCTTTTAAATTTTTCAATTTAATTTCGTTAACAATAAAATTACTATCTTTTTTTTCAAATTTTGAATACCATTAATATATGACCAGTACAGCTATTACCAATACTACTATTATACTACCACTATCACTACTGCTAACATCACCATTAACACAACACAACAACAAACTGAGACAGAAAAAATGAAATACAGGAGATAAATAGCAAGACCAACAAATAAAGAGCATGTGCTTTGTGGGAACAGTGATGAGAGGCGAGTGGCTTTGAGAGAGTTGAGTTCGAAAACATCACTTATATCTATCTTCCAGGTGCAGAGGAAGAGTGATGTGGTTGTGGCGGTTGAAAACAAAACTTCAACACAAGTAATTGCTTTACAATCAGCACAACACACTTATTTTAAACTGTGAATGGAATGGATGATAACCATGACCGCTATACCCAATTTTGAGTGGCGCAGCCACACCACTGCTAGATTTGGCCAACTCAGCATCTTTCCTCTCGCCATTAGAAGGCAATGTGACGTTCTCGACCCAATCTTGCTCCTCCCTTCCCTGATACAAATCATCGTTTGCCCCAATAGCCTTTTGTCCCAGCGTCCACACTGGAAGTCAATTCCTTGCGGTGGTTCAAATCCAGAGAAACCTTTGGGATGATTTCAACATCATTGCCATGGGGAACCCTAGCGCCTATGACTAGCTCCGATAGCACGGCAACGACGTCATCGCAGCCGTAAATCATAAGGTCTAAATAGGTATGAGTTGCAGACGATAATGAGTTCAGAGATTTGAGATTTGTACATTGACATTCTCTAACCCTCCATTTCATCATCCTCTTCACCCCAACCGCCAAAACCACATCACTCTCCACCTGCACCTGGAAGAGAATCAGTGGAGTAGCCTCCAATGGTTGTTTCTTCAGCTGTTTCGTGGAAGAGGAGGGAGATCGGCGGGTGGAGGCAGAGGGTCTCCTTGAGTATGCACCAGAGGTAGGTGAGCTTCTCAAAGTCAGACTTCTCAACCTGACGGTCCAGGCTCACAACTTGGGCTAGCTCTTGTAGAACAAAATTAACAGAAAAGGAAAAACGCTAAAGAGAAAAAGGGGAAGAATGTGTCGGCAGTGAAAGGTTGCCGCTGCTGACGAAGAACGTAGAAAGAGACCCAGGGCAGAGAGGGAGAAAAAAATAGAAGAGAGAAAGAACAAAGCAAGAGGCAACGTCATGCGACAGCCACCATTGCCGACATCGCCACCGCCGTCGCGTGTGGAGAAGAAAGAAAATGGATCTGATAGCAAAAGAAAAAAGGTGAGTGTAACACTGACGTTAGGATTTTTGCTAGTAAAGAATTTTATAAAATTGCGTTGTAAGTATAGATTCTAAACCAACAAGAATCCCTTCGTACAAACGTTTTGGTTGTAACAAATAACAAACCCCTAAATAAATTGATAACCGAAGTATTTAAACCTCGGGTCGTCTTCTCAAGGAATTGCAGGAAGGTATGTTCTTATTATTGGCTATGAAAAAGGTAAAATTGGGGGTTTTGGAAATAAGGAAGAAGTATGACAAGTAATTCAAATGACAATTAAAATAAATAAATAACCATAAAATAAACTCTTAGCAAGATATGAGAACTGGAAGTCCTATCCTAGTTAACCTTATCAATTGTGATGAGAATTGGATTTTTCTCCCACTTTGTTAACCTTTAACTATGAAGGTAAGTTAAGTGAATGAATTAATTCGAATCCTCAAGTTCCAGTCTTTCCTTAGGAAAAGTTAGAGTTATTGGATCTCGAATTAATTCTTGAAGAATTCCAATTTTCAGTCAACAATGAGTTTGATAACTCAAGAATTACCAATTAATCAACCAAAGCCAAAAGGGAATAAAATCTACTTGAATGAAAATAATTTGGATAGAGCCAAAGCATCCATAACATATAAATCTAAAATACCTCAAATTATATTAAATAAAAATGTCAATTCTAACATGGACAATATCATCAGCCAATTGGGCAACATCAATCAAACACAAATAAAAATATCAGAGTGAATAAAAGTAAAAGAGAAACATAATTTATTGAACCTGGTATGAAGAAACAATCCTAATCCTAATAGAAATTCTAATCCTAAATCCTAAGAGAGAGGAGAGAACCTCTCTCTCTAAAAACTACATCTAAACTATGAAAAATGAATTCTGAGAGCCTTCTGAGTCTCTGCATGTTCCCTGACTTTAATCTGTGTTTCTGGGCCAAAAACTGGGTTGAAATGCAGCCCAGAATCTCTGTCAGCGACTTTTATAATTCTGCAGATCGCGCACGTCACGTGTCCGCGTCGTCCACGCGGTCGCGTCACTCAGTGTTTTTCGTATCACGCGTGCGCGTCGTCCACACATTCGCGTCGTTCGTGCAGCTTCCAATCCGTGCGGTCGCGTCAGGCACGCGATCGCGTCACTCTGATTTCTTCCATTTCACGCGGTCGCGTGAGCCATGCGACCGCGTGACTTCTCGCTGGTCATCTCCTCAATTCCTTGTGTTCCTTCCATCTTTGCACACTTCCTCTTCATTCTCTAAGCCATCCCTGCCCTATGAAGCCTGAAACACTTAACACACAGATCAAAGCTTCGGATGGTAATAAAAGAGGATTAAGATTAGCTAAATTAAGACCAAAAAAGCATGTTTTCAATCATGTAATAATTTTAGGGAGGAAATATAAATGCATGCTAATTATATGAATAAGTGGGTAAAGACCATGATAAAACCACGCAATTAAACACATTGTAAACCATAAAATAGTAGTTTATCAACCTCCCCACACTTAAACATTAGCATGTCCTCATGCTAAACTCAAGGAGACCAAATAAATGAGTAGAGAAAGGCAAGACTCATGCAATGCAACCTATGAATGTGAATGCAACTACATGCTAAAATGATTCTACCTACTTGGTGAAAAAGTAAATAAATCCTTCAAGAATAAATATGAACTGAATTTCACTAATTCAAATCACAAAATAAAATATAAGTAACTTGCAAGAAGAAGATAGCTCATGAAAGCAGGGAACATAGAATTAAGCATTGAACCCTTATTGGTAGTGTATATCATTCTGACTCTCAAGTGTCTAGGGTCAATTCTCTCAATTCTCTACTAATCTTGCTTTCTCTAGCTTGCTCTTCATCTAACAATCAACAAAAATTTAATGCACCAATACACAAATCAAGAGGTCTTTTAAGGGTTGTAATGGGGTTAGGGTCAAGGTAGGATTGTATTTGGCCAAGTAGACTAAAATTTGAATCCTTAATTAACATAAACTTTCCACCTAACTTAAGACAATCCATTTAATTAAAATACAAAATCTAACTTCCCATTAACTGTGCTTTCCACATGTTCATGCATCCTAAAATTGAGTTTAGTACATATGCATTGATACCAACACTTACTTTGGGGCATTTTGTCCCCTTTTATTAATTGCTCTTTTCTTTTTCTTTTTCACTTTTTTTTCTCAATGCATATGATTAAAGTATTGAATGCAATAATATGTGCTCAACCATTATTTTGCACATTTTCACTAAAATATACAACACCCAATTATTCAAACCAAATATTTTCAAACCCAACTTCTCCACACTTAAATCATGAGCACTTTTACTAGTCTAAGCTAACCAATGATTCAAATTAAGGATATTATTGTTTTCCGCTTAGAGTTAGTAATGAGCTAAAGTAAAGAACAAATGGGTATATTAGGCTCAAATTGGTTTGCAAAGGATAATGAAAGGGTAAGGCCATATGGGTATGTAAGCTTAGTGAAACAAGGGCCTCAATCATATCAGTGCATGCATACATCAAACAATGGAAATATAGAATTAAGCAAGACAAAGATCACAATTTTAGAGAGAAAAACATACACCAAAAATAAAATATTGGTTGATAAAATACAACCAATCAAATAGGCTCAAGATCTCACTGGTTTTGTGTATTCGAGCTTTAACCCATGTTCCAAAATAAGACTTCTTCAAACAAGTTTTTCAAAAGGTTTTATTCAAATTAGTGAAATACTATAAAAGTTTCTTGAAAAAGAAAATATTACTTTGAACAAGTGGTAAAATATGCAAAAAAAACAAACATGCAATCAAACATACAAATGCAACAATGAAAAACAAAAATTGGTGTTGAGAATGGACTAACTAACCCATGGAGATCGGTATCGACCTCCCTACACTTAAAGATTGCACCGTCCTCGGTGCATGCTGAGATGTACAGGTGGGCGGGTGTTGTGGTTCCTCAGCCAATGCTCGTTGTAGAGTCTTTCTCTTTACTCTTCCCGGTGGCCAGCCTAAAAAAGGGAAAAGAGAAAGGGACATGAAGTCAAAGGGATAGAGCAAAGAAGAGGGCGGTACGAGTGATAATCATGCCAAGTAAGGAAAATAGTAAATGAAAGACATGGTCGCGATTCCATGTGATCAGTTCATCGATGGAAATATAGCAAGGCATGGGGAGTATTGGATGCAAGATGTTTATTAGCATGCCGGCAAGGGCATGAGTAGCATAGATCAAGCATCAAAAGCTTTAATGTATTGTTAGTCGTGAGAAACTAACAATAACGTTTGTATTAACAATTATATTTAATTCATAAAATAGTAAAGGGAATTTGTGAAAAGCAGGCATTTATAGTAGTAGATTAAAAGAAATCTTAAAAATAGTGCACAATGCCATACGGGCGTTTTCACAAACACATAGCATGCACGGTAAATAAGCTATTTGAAAGTATTAAATTTAACATGCAAGCAACCCTTTAAAAAGTAATATATAATTGTCAAATAATCCACAAAAATATAGAAAAAACAATGACCCAAATAAAATTCTAACACCAAAGAAAATAATGCAATGAATGAAAGTATGCAATGAAGTAAAAGAAAATGAAAGATAAGAAGAATGAGAAGGGAAAGAAAGGAAGAAGAAGTAAGTAAGAAAGGAGGGAGGAAAAATTAGGATTGGGGAAGAAAAGATAAAATATTTTGGCATATTAGGTTAAGGTGTGCGACGTTGGTGACGCGGTCGCGTGGGTGACGCGGCTGCGTGGTGCGCAATAAGGTCAGGCGACGCGGACGCGTAGGTCACGCGATCGCGTCACTTGATTTGTGCTAGTGGCCCGAGTGTAGCCTCGCATTCGCACAACTCTCTGTTTGAATTGCATTTTGCCAAAAATCTGGGTGACGCGGTCGCGTAGATGGCCATTTTTAAAAGACGACGCGGCCGCGTGGGGCACGCGTTCGCGTGGGAGGGCTTGGGCTTCTAGTACGAGTCCAGCCCAATTCCAGCACAACTTTCGGCCATGCACCTTTTTGACGTCGATTTTCATGGCACGCGGCCGCGTGGGTGATGCGGTCGTGTGGGAGGCCAAAGTTCCACATGACGCGGTCGCGTGGGGTCAAATTATGCTAAAGGCGCGCCTCCAGCCACGCTTTCGCGTGACTCTCTGTTCAATTCTTTTCTTCCCAACGCACTAGTGACGCAGACGCGTCAGCGACGCTGCCGCGTCGCGTGTGTGTTTTCCCTTTTTTTTATTATGCAATTATGCAGTATGCAATATGCAATGTTAATGTAGATGCTATGAAAACTTCTAGGTTCAATGAAAATAAAATAAAATAAAATAAATAAACAACACGAAATAAAATTGAAAATGAACGATCATACCATGGTGGAGTTTCTAATGTCTCCTTCATGCTACGTTCTTTATTAGATTGTCCACATGAAGCCATGGGGGTTCCTTGAGTGTCCGAACATCTAGAAGTTAATTGATTTATTGCTTGCTCCAATTGATGAAGGATTGCATAAAATTGATCTACTGTTTCCTTGAGACGATCCCTTGACTCTTGTTCCATTTCAATAGCATAACTGAGATCATCTTGCTCTTGGATTGATGGATGTGGGTGCTCTTCCATGGATGGTGGTGATGGAATGGGTGGATCATTATGTAGTTGAAAAGGAAGTGCACTAGAGCTTGAGGGTTGATTGTTGAAGGTATTCGGTGGTCCAATTTAGGTGATGAGAGCTTGTATAGTAGAGTTTAGATCGGAAAATGCTTTCTCCATGGAGGTTTGGGGTGGATAGGAGGGTTCATTTGTTGGGAGAAAGGGTTTATGGTAGGAAGGTGGTTCATCTTGATAATGATAAGGAGATGGTGTATATTGAGGTGGTGGTTCTGTGTATGGTTCATTTGGCTCATAAGGTGGTTGGTATGGTGGGTACGGGTTAGGATCATATGAAGGTGTTTGGTGGTAAGGGGCTCGTGAGTTTGGTGGTCCAAAGTCATGTTGAGGAGAGGGTTCATAGGCATATGGTGGTGGTTGTTGATAGTCCATTAGAGGTGGTTGTTGCCATGAGGGTCGATCAAATCCTTGTGGCTCCTCCCATCTTTGATTGTTCCAACCTTGATGCCTATTCTCATTGTAATTTCTTCTTCCTGCAACATAATTGTAACCAGACTCATAACCAAAGGGGTGAGAGTTCATAGTAGTGAGAGAAAATAAAAACAAAAACTAACAAAAAGAAAATATTTTGAAAAAGAGATGATTTAAAAAAAATAAAATTTTGAAAAATAAGATAAGATAAGATAAAAATTTTAAAATAAAAATCTGAAATTTGTTTTTTAAATATTTACAATAACCAATAATAAGGCACACGTTTGCAATTCCCCGGCAACGGCACCATTTTGACGTTAGGATTTTTGCTAGTAAAGAATTTTATAAAATTGCGTTGTAAGTATAGATTCTAAACCAACAAGAATCCCTTCGTACAAACGTTTTGGTTGTCACAAGTAACAAACCCCTAAATAAATTGATAACCGAAGTATTTAAACCTCGGGTCGTCTTCTCAAGGAATTGCAGGGAAGTATGTTCTTATTATTGGCTATGAAAAAGGTAAAATTGGGGATTTTGGAAATAAGGAAGAAGTATGACAAGTAATTCAAATGACAATTAAAATAAATAAATAACCATAAAATAAACTCTTGGCAAGATATGAGAACTGGAAGTCCTATCCTAGTTATCCTTATCAATTGTGATGAGAATTAGATTTTTCTCCCACTTTGTTAACCTCTAACTATGAAGGTAAGTTAAGTGAATGAATTAATTCGAATCCTCAAGTTCTAGTCTTTCCTTAGGAAAAGTTAGAGTTATTGGATCTCGAATTAATTCTTGAAGAATTCCAATTTTTAGTCAACAATGAGTTTGATAACTCAAGAATTACCAATTAATCAACCAAAGCCAAAAGGGAATAAAATCTACTTGAATGAAAATAATTTGGATAGAGCCAAAGAATCCATAACATATAAATCTGAAATACCTCAAATTATATTAAATAAAAATGTCAATTCTAACATGGACAATATCATCAGCCAATTGGGCAACATCAATCAAATACAAATAAAAATATCAGAGTGAATAAAAGTAAAAGAGAAACATAATTTATTGAACCTGGTATGAAGAAACAATCCTAATCCTAATAGAAATCCTAATCCTAAATCCTATTTACCATTATCACCGAAAGTGACAAACCTTCCGTCATATTCATCAAGTTTAATGAAGAAGGTTGCCTTTCCGGTCATATGCCTAGAACATCCACTATCCATGTACCACATATTGTCCTTCCGCTTGGATGCTAGGCAAACCTACAAAATAAACTTAAGTGACCTTAAGTATCCAAATATTTTTGGATCCTTTGACGTTAAACCATCTTCTTTGTCCCAAAGCATTGTAATCACAAACAATTTTATTTATTTTTAATCATTCTTTCAATAAAAAAACATTGAATGGGAAAATGACCACTCCGATTGCAAAATCTACAAAACCTTGGAGTTGCCGTTTTACTAAAGCTTGTTGGGTTTTGAAACCTTGTATCATTTGAAGAGGATGCCAATTTGGTAAAACAAGGTTTTTTAACAGATTTTAAGGCTTTATGAAAACCCAAACCAGCTTTATCATAAAGAGGTTTTTGACTAGTCAAGAGTTGATTTAGATTTTCAAAACTTTGAGTAAAGTTGGCTAAGTCTTCTTTAAGCCTTCTTATCTCTTTATGCAACCAATCATTTTCCTCAAAGTAGTTCAGATTTGCGATCACAGAATGGTGGTATTCACATCTTTTAAGTTGAGCTTTTAACTGCTTGTGTTCTTCAACAAGTTCAACAGCAGTTTCAGCCTCCCTTAATTTATCTTTGAAAAAACCATTTTCAGCTTTAAGAATAGTGATTTGTGATTCAAGATCTTGGTTTTCACTTAGGAAGCATCTGGTTTTTTCAGAAAGATGATCAATCATGAGATGAAGATCTTCAATGTCAGGATTATGAAATACTACCTGTTCAACGTGATCAGCCATAAGGCACGGTTGAGACTTGGTTTCTAATTCTTCATCTTCTTCTGAGTCGTTTTCCAAGTCTTCCCAAGAAGCCATCAATCTTTTCTTCCTTCCTTTCTTTGGCTTCTCCTCCTTCTTCAACTTTGGGCAATCGGATTTGAAGTGTCCAGCCTCTTTGCAGTTGTAGCAAATCACTTTACTGAAGTCTTTCTTTGGTTTTCGTGAGCCGCTTTGTTTGCTTCTTTCCTTCAATTTCACCATTTTCCTGAATTCTTTTTTGCAAATAAAACAAATTCATTTTCAGAAGAGTTATCACTGGATTCATCATCTAGAGGGTTAGTAATAGATTTGAGAGCTATTCCTTTTCTTTTTGAATCTTTTTTCAAATATGTGTTTTCAAAGGCAAGTAAATTTCCTCTCAAGTCATCATAAGTCATAGAATCAAGACCACTACTCTTATATATCACTATTGCCTTAGTTTCTCACTCTTTTGTGAGACTTCTCAAAATTCTCCTCACAAGCACAGATCCAGGATATGTGATCCCCATAGCATCCAAGCCATTGATGATGATGTTGAATCTTTCAAATAGTTCATCTATCGATTCTCCTTCCTTCATTGAGAACATTTCATACTCTCTGTTTAGCATGTCAATTCTGGTCTTCTTCACTAGGGTTGTACCTTCATGAGTGATTTGAAGTTTGTCCTAGATTTTCTTTGTCGTTGTGCATCGTGATACTCGTCGGTATTCCTAGATGCTGATTGCACAGTTGAGCAAGTTGATAGCCTTGGCATTGAGCTCCACCTTTTTTCTGTCTTCTTCAGTCCAACTGGCTTCGCCTTTGAGAGAGACCACTCCATCAGCACTTGTAGTGGTTGGAAATTAAGGATCTTCCAGGATTATCTTTCAGAGTCTGTAATCTACTGCTTGCACAAACATCTTCATTCTTTCCTTCCAATAAGTATAGTTCTTTCCATTAAAGAGAGGAGGTATGTTGCTTGACTGCCCTTCTGTCAAAGTGTCGGACACCAGGTTTGAGACACTGTTATTCGCCATCAGGATCTTTTCTCCAAGCTGCAAAGCTTGATCTCTTTAAGACCAAGCTCTTATATCAATTGATAGTTATCAATGGCTAAGAAAAGGGGGGTTGAATCTTAGCCCCTTTTCGCTTAGTAACACTTGCTTCCTTTCAGATCGCTTTGAGGAGATATTCTTGCTTTTTGTCCCGTACCTAGCCAAGAGATATTTTCTTTTTATCTCATAACCAGGCAAGAGATATTTTTTAATTTTGTCTCCTATGCAGCAGAAACAGAAATGGAGTAGAAGAGAGAGAGAATCACACCAAGAAATATCCTGGTTCAGCTGCTAAGTATAATGCAGCCTACATCCAGTCTCCATCACAACTATGACGGAATTTCACTATAATCATACAGATTACAAACACCAATTCTCCTTAGGAACTACCCTTCCTATCCGAGACAAGTCTAAAATCTATCCCCAATCCAGAACTTGACTTGGTCACCTACCAAGCTTTCAACTTCTAAGTGCTAACCCAACTTGCAAGGAGATTCCCACAGAATCATGAAACACAATACAAATGTACAAAGGACCTCTAAGACATCTATGGCTTTTTCTTTTAATTTTGTACTGGTGCACGAAATTGTGATCAATACTTTTCAAAACATAAACAATCCCTAGTAATGGCCCCAAAGACTTGGTGCTCAATACCATGGCATAAACACAACTTCGCACAACTAACCAGCAAGTGCACTGGGTCGTCCAAGTAATAAACCTTACGCGAGTAAGGGTCGATCCCACGGAGATTGGTGGTATGAAGCAAGCTATGGTCACCTTGTAAATCTCAGTCAGGCAGACTCAAATGGGTATAGTGATAAACGAATAAAGCATAAAGATAAAGATAGAGATACTTATGCATATCATTGGTGAGAGCTTCAGATAAGCGAATGAAGATGCCTTCCCTTCCGTCTCTCTGTTTTCCTACTGTCTTCATCCAATCCTTCTTACTCCTTTCCATGGCAAGCTCGTGTAGGGTTTCACCGTTGTCAATGGCTACCTCCCATCCTCTCAGTGAAAGCGAGAGCATATGCTCTGTCACAGCATAGCGGAATTCAGCTGTCGGTTCTCGGTCAGGCCGGAATAATATCCATTGATACTTTTGCGTCTGTCAGTAACGCCCCGCCTGCTAGGAGTTTGAAGCACGTCACAGTCATTCAATCATTGAATCCTACTCAGAATACCACAGACAAGGTTTAGACCTTCCGGATTCTCTTGAATACCGCCATCAGGTCCTGCCTATACCACGAGGATTCCGATTAAAGAATCCAAGAGATATTCACTAAGCCTCAGATGCTTGTAGAACAAGAATGGTTGTCAGTCACCTTGTTCATAGGTGAGAATGATGATGAGTGTCACAGGTCATCACATTCATCAAGTTGAAGAACAAGTGATATCTTGGACAAAGAACAAGCGGAATTGAATAGAAGAACAATAGTAATTGCATTAATACTCGAGGTACAGCAGAGCTCCACACCTTAATCTATGGTGTGTAGAAACTCCACCGTTGAAAATACATAAGAACAAGGTTTAGGCATGGCCGTGAGGCCAGCCTCCCAGTGATCTAAGATAGCATAAAACTCAAAGATAGCTACCCCGATTCTTCGATCAAAATACAATAGTAAAAGGTCCTACTTATAGAAAACTAGTAGCCTAAGGTGTACAAAGATGAGTAAATGACATAAAAATCCACTTCCGGGCCCACTTGGTGTGTGCTTGGGCTGAGCAATGAAGCATTTTCGTGTAGAGACTTGTCTTGGAGTTAAACGCCAGCTTTTATGCCAGTTTGGGCGTTTAACTCCCATTTAGGTGCCAGTTCCGGCGTTTAACGCTGGAATTTCTTGAGGTGACTTTGAACGCCGGTTTGGGCCATCAAATCTTGGGCAAAGTATGGACTATCATATATTGCGGGAAAGCCCAGGATGTCTACTTTCCAACGCCGTTGAGAGCGCGCCAATTGGGCTTCTGTAGCTCCAGAAAATCCACTTCGAGTGCAGGGAGGTCAGAATCCAACAGCATCTGCAGTCCTTTTCAGTCTCTGAATCAGATTTTTGCTCAGAACTTTCAATTTCAGCCAGAAAATACCTGAAATCACAGAAAAATACACAAACTCATAGTAAAGTCCAGAAAAGTGAATTTTAACTAAAAACTAATAAAAATATACTAAAAACTAACTAGATCATACTAAAAACATACTAAAAACAATGCCAAAAAGTGTACAAATTATCCGCTCATCACAACACCAAACTTAAATTGTTGCTTGTCCCCAAGCAACTGAAGATCAAATAAGATAAAAAGAAGAGAATATGCAATGAACTCCAAAAACATCTATGAAGATCAGTATTAATTAGATGAGCGGGGCTTTTAGCTTTTTGCCTCTGAATAGTTTTGGCATCTCACTTTATCCTTTGGAACTCAGAATGATTGGCTTCTTTAGGAACTCAGAATCCAGATAGTGTTATTGATTCTCTTAGTTAAGTATGATGATTTTTGAACACAGCTACTTATTGAGTCTTGGCCGTGGCCCAAAGCACTCTGTCTTCCAGTATTACCACCGGATACATACATGCCACAGACACATAATTGGGTGAACCTTTTCAGATTGTGACTCAGCTTTGCTAAAGTCCCCAACTAGAGGTGTCCAGGGTTCTTAAGCACACTCTTATTGCCTTGGATCACAACTTTATTTCTTTTTCTTTCTTTTTTTTTCTCTGTTTTTTTCGGTTTTTTTTTTCGCTTGCTTTCTCTTTTTTTTTTTGTATTCACTGCTTTTTCTTGCTTCAAGAATCATTTTTATGATTTTTCAGATCCTCAGTAACATGTCTCCTTTTTCATCATTCTTTCAAGAGCCAACATTCATGAACCACAAATTCAAAAGACATATGCACTGTTCAAGCATACATTCAGAGAACAAAAGTGTTGCCACCACATCAAAATAGTTAAACTGTTATAAAATTCAAAATTCATGCAATTCTTTTTCTTTTTCAATTAAGAACAATTCTTAAGAAAGGTGATGGATTCATAGGACATTCATAACTTTAAGGCATAGACACTAAGACACTAATGATCACAAGACACAAACATGGATAAACATAAGCATAAAAATTCGAAAAACAGAAGAATAAAGAACAAGGAAATCAAGGAACGGGTCCACCTTAGTGATGGCGGCTCTTCCTTCCTCTCGAAGGTCCTATGGAGTGCTTGAGCTCCTCAATGTCTCTTCCTTGCCTTTGTTGCTCCTCTCTCATGATTCTTTGATCTTCTCTTATTTCATGGAGGAGAATGGAGTGCTCCACCCTTAGTTGTCCCATGTTGGAACTCAATTCTCCTAGGGAGGTGTTTAGTTGCTCCCAATAGTCTTGTGGAGGAAAGTGCATCCCTTGAGGCATCTCAGGGATCTCATGATGAGAGGGGTCTCTTGTGTGCTCCATCCTTTTCTTGGTAATGGGCTTATCCTCATCAATGGTGATGTCTCCCTCTATGTCAACTCCAACTGAATAACAGAGGTGACAAATGAGGTGAGGAAAGGCTAACCTTGCTAAGGTAGAGGACTTATCCGCCACCTTGTAGAGTTCTTGGGCTATAACCTCATGAACTTCCACTTCTTCTCCAATCATGATGCTATGGATCATGATGGCCCGGTCTAAGGTAACTTCGGACCGGTTGCTAGTGGGAATGATTGAGCGTTGGATAAACTCCAACCATCCTCTAGCCACGGGTTTGAGGTCATGCCTTCTCAATTGAACCGGCTTGCCTCTTGAATCTCTCTTCCATTGTGCGCCCTCTTCACATATGATTGTGAGGACTTGGTCCAACCTTTGATCAAAGTTGACCCTTCTTGTGTAAGGATGTTCATCTCCTTGCATCATAGGCAAGTTGAACGCCACCCTCACACTTTCCGGACTAGAATCCAAGTATTTCCCCTGAACCATAGTAAGATAATTCTTTGGATCCGGGTTCACACTTTGATCATGGTTCTTGGTGATCCATGCATTGGCATAGAACTCTTGAACCATCAAGATTCCAACTTGTTGAATGGGGTTGGTAAGTACTTCCCAACCTCTTCTTTGGATCTCATGGCGGATCTCCGGATATTCACCCTTTTTGAGTAAAAAGGGGACCTCGGGGATCACCTTCTTCAAGGCCACAACTTCATAGAAGTGGTCTTGATGCACCCTTGAGATGAACTTATCCATCTCCCATGACTCGGAGGTGGAAGCTTTTGCCTTCTCTTTCCTCTTTCTAGAGGTTTCTCCGGCCTTGGATGCCATAAATGGTTATGGAAAACGAAAAAGCAACGCTTTTACCACACCAAACTTAAAATGTTTGCTCGTCCTCGAGCAAAAGAAGAAAGAAGAGAGTAGAAGAAGAAGAAATGAAGAAGGAGGGAATGGCTTAGTGTATTCGGCCAAGGAGGGGGAGAAGTGGTGTTTTGGTTGTGTGAAAATAAAGGAGTGAAGAAGGGTATTTATAGGAGAGAGGGGAGATGGGGTTCGGCCATATTGGGTGGGTTTGGGAGGGAAAGTGGTTTGAATTTGAAGGGTGAGGTTGGTGGGGTTTTATGAAGGATGGATGTGAGTGGAGAAGAGAAAGATGGGATTTGATAGGTGAAGGGGTTTTGGGGAAGAGGTATTGAGGTGATTGGTGAATGGGGGAAGAAGAGAGAGAGTGGTGGTGGGGTTGGTGGGGATCCTGTGGGGTCCACAGATCCTGTGGTGTCAAGGAAAAGTCATCCCTGCACCAAATGTTGCTCAAAATCACGTTTTGAGCCATTTCTGGCGTTAAACGCCGGGCTGGTGCCCATTCCTGGCGTTTAACGCCAGGTTCTTGCCCTTTTCTGGCGTTTAACGCCAGTCTGGTGCCCCTTTCTGGCGTTAAACGCCCAGAATGGTGCCAGACTGGGCGTTAAATGCCCAACTGCTAGGTTTACTGGCGTTTGAACGCCAGCAACATCTTCCTCCAGGGTGTGCTGTTTTTCTTCCTATTTTTCATTTTGTTTTTGCTTTTTCAATGGATTTTGTGACTTCTTATGATCATCAACCTACAAAAAACATAAAATAACAAAAGAAACTATGTAAAATATAATATTGGGTTGCCTCCCAACAAGCGCTTCTTTAATGTCAGTAGCTTGACAGAGGACTCTCATGGAGCCTCACAGATACTCAGAGCAATGTTGGAACCTCCCAACACCAAACTTAGGGTTTGAATGTGGGGGTTCAACACCAAACTTAGAGTTTGGTTGTGGCCTCCCAACACCAAACTTAGAGTTTGACTGTGGGGGCTCTTCTTGACTCTGATTTGAGAGAAGCTCTTCATGCTTCATCTCTATGGTGACAGAGGGGTATCCTTGAGCCTTAAACACAAAGGATTCTCCATTCACTTGAATGATCAGTTCACCTCCATCAACATCAATTACAGCCTTTGCTGTGGCTAGGAAGGGTCTGCCAAGGATGATGGTTTCATCCATGCACTTCCCAGTCTCTAGGACTATGAAATCAGTAGGGATGTAATGGTCTTCAATCTTAACCAAAACATTCTCCACAAGTCCATAAGCTTGTTTTCTTGAGTTGTCTGCCAATTCTAGTGAGATTTTTGCAGCTTGTACCTCAAAGATCCCTAGCTTCTCCATTACTGAGAGAGGCATGAGGTTTACACTTGACCCTAAGTCACACAGAGCCTTCTTGAAGGTCATGGTGCCTATGGTACAAGGTATGGAAAACTTCCCAGGGTCTTGTCTCTTTTGAGGTAATTTCTGCCTAGACAAGTCATCCAGTTCTTTGGTGAGCAAAGGAGGTTCATCCTCCCAAGTCTCATTTCCAAATAACTTGTCATTTAACTTCATGATTGCTCCAAGGTATTTAGCAACTTGCTCTTCAGTGACATACTCATCCTCTTCAGAGGAAGAATACTCATCAGAGCTCATGAAAGGCAGAAGTAAGTCCAATGGAATCTCTATGGTCTCATTTTGAGCCCCAGATTCCCATGGTTCTTCATTGGGGAACTCATTGGAGGCTAGTGCACGCCCATTGAGGTCTTCCTCAGTGGCGTTCACTTCCTCCCCTTCCTCTCCAATTTCGGCCATATTGATGGCCTTGCACTCTCCTTTTGGATTTTCTTCTGTGTTGCTTGGGAGAGTACTTGGAGGGAGTTCAGTAACTTTCTTGCTCAGCTGTCCCACTTGTCCTTCCAAATTCCTAATGGAAGACCTTGTTTCAGTCATGAAACTTTGAGTGGTTTTAATTAGATCAGAGACCATGGTTGCTAAGTCAGAGGGGTTCTGCTTAGGATTCTCTGTCTGTTGCTGAGAAGATGATGGAAAAGGTTTGCCATTGTTAAACCTGTTTCTTCCACCATTGTTGTTGTTGAAACCTTGTTGAGGTCTCTCTTGATTCTTCCATGAGAGATTTGGGTGATTTCTCCATGAAGAATTATAGGTGTTACCATAGGGTTCTCCTAGGTAATTCACCTCTCCCATTGAAGGGTTCTCAGGATCATAAGCTTCTTCCTCAGATGAAGCATCCTTAGTACTGCTTGGTGCATTTTGCATTCCAGACAGACTTTGAGAAATCAAATTGACTTGTTGAGTCAATATCTTGTTCTGAGCCAGTATGGCATTCAGAGCATCAATCTCAAGAACTCCTTTCTTCTGACTAGTCCCATTGTTCACAGGATTCCTTTCAGAAGTGTACATGAATTGGTTATTTGCAACCATTTCAATTAGTTCTTGAGCCTCTGTAGGCGTCTTCTTCAGATGAAGAGATCCTCCAGCAGAGCTATCCAAAGACATCTTAGATAGTTCAGAGAGACCATCATAGAAAATACCTATGATGCTCCATTCAGAAAGCATGTCAGAAGGACATTTTCTGATCAATTGTTTGTATCTTTCCCAAGCCTCATAGAGGGATTCTCCATCCTTCTGTCTGAAGGTTTGGACTTCCACTCTAAGCTTACTCCATCTTTGTGGTGGAAAGAACTTTGCCAAGAAGGCATTCACTAGCTTTTCCCAAGAGTCCAGGCTTTCTTTAGGTTGAGAGTCCAACCATATTCTAGCTCTGTCTCTTACAGCAAAAGGGAATAGCATCAGTCTATAGACCTCAGGGTCTACCCCATTAGTCTTGACTGTGTCACAGATTTGCAAGAATTCAGCTAAGAACTGATGAGGATCTTCCATTGGAAGTCCATGGAACTTGCAATTCTGTTGCATTAGAGAAACTAATTGAGGTTTAAGCTCAAAGTTGTTTGCTCCAATGGCAGGGATAGAGATGCTTCTCCCATAGAAGTTGGGAGTAGGTGCAGTAAAGTCACCCAGCACCTTCCTTGCATTGTTTGCATTATTGTTGTTTTCGGCTGCCATGTCTTCTTCTTCTTTGAAGAATTCGGTCAGGTCCTCTAAAGAGAGTTGTGTTTTGGCTTCTCTTAGCTTTCTCTTCAAGGTCCTTTCGGGTTCAGGGTCAGCTTCAACAAGAATGCCTTTGTCTCTGCTCCTGCTCATATGAAAGAGAAGAGAGCAAGAAAATGTGGAATCCTCTATGTCACAGTATAGAGATTCCTTGAAGTGTCAGAGAAAAAGAGAAATAGAAAGAAGAAGGAGAAGAAGAATTCGAACTTTAATTAGATAAGGTTCGAATTGTGCATTGAGAAGGAGTGGTACTCCATAAATAGAAGGATGTGAGAAGGAGGGAAGTAATTTTTCGAAAATTAATTAAAATATTTTGAAAACATTTTTGAAAACCACTAATTGATTTTCGAAATTAAAAGTAAGAAAGAAATCAAGTGATTTTTGAAAAAGATTTTTAAATTAGAAATCAAAAAGATTTGATTGAAAACTATTTTGAAAAAGATGTGGTTAAGAAGATATGATTGGTTTTAAAAAGATGTGATTGAAAAGATATGATTTGAAAACAATTTTAAAAAGATATGATTTGAAAACAATAAAAAAAAGATTTGATTTTAAAAATTAATGACTTGCCTAACAATAAAAGATATGATTCAAACATAAAACCTTCCTCAACAGAAAAGGCAAAAAATGTTCAATCAAATCATTAATTGTTAGTAAGTATCTTTAAAAAAAGGAAAGAAATTAATTTTGAAAACATTTGATTGATAAGATTTGATTTGAAAAAGATTTGGTTTTGAAAAACTTTGAAAACTTGAAAAAAATTGATTTGAAAAACAAAATCTTCCCCCTAGCACCATCCTGGCGTTAAACGCCCAGAATGGTATCCATTCTGGCGTTTAACGCCCAAAATGCACCCTTTTTGGGCGTTAAACGCCCAACCAGGTACCCTGGCTGGCGTTTAAACGCCAGTCTGCCTTCTTCACTGGGCATTTTTGAATGCCCAGCTTTTTCTGTATAATTCCTCTACAGTATGTTCTGAATCTTCAATTCTCTGTATTATTGACTTGAAAAGACACAAATAAAAAAATATTTTTGGATTTTTAATAATCAAAATGCAACAAGAATCAAATAACAATGCATGCAAGACACCAAACTTAGCAGTTTGTATACTACTGACACTATATGAGACACATAAACACTCAAGTCAAAAGAATTCAAAGATCAGAGTAAGAAATCATCAAGAATTACTTGAAGATCCTTAAGACACATGAATGAATGCATGCAATTGACACCAAACTTAAGATGAGACACTAGACTTAAGCAAGAAACATCAAATATTTTTGGTTTTTATGGTTTTTGTGAATTTTTTTTTTTATTTTCGAAAATTAAGTGGAAAAAGATATCAAAATTCTTAATGAGAATTCCAGGAATCAGTGCAATGCTAGTCTAAGACTCCGGTCCAGGAATTAGACATGGCTTCACAGCCAGCCAAGCTTTCAAAGAAAGCTTTGGTCCAAAACACTAGACATGGCCAAAGGCCAGCCAAGCCTTAGCAAATCACTGCTCCAAAAGCAAGATTGATGAAAATCAACAAGCTCTTGTGATGAAAAGTTGAAACCTCGGTCCAATGAAATTAGACATGGCTTTACAGCCAGCCAGATTTCAACAAATCATCATGAAACTCTAGAATTCATCTTCAAGAATTTCGAAAAAAAAAATAAATGCCTAATCTAAGCAACAAGATGAACCGTCAGTTGTCCATACACAAGAACAATCCCCGGCAACGGCGCCAAAAACTTGGTGCACGAAATTGTGATCAATACTTTTCAAAACATAAACAATCCCTAGTAATGGCCCCAAAGACTTGGTGCTCAATACCATGGCATAAACACAACTTCGCACAACTAACCAGCAAGTGCACTGGGTCGTCCAAGTAATAAACCTTACGCGAGTAAGGGTCGATCCCACGGAGATTGGTGGTATGAAGCAAGCTATGGTCACCTTGTAAATCTCAGTCAGGCAGACTCAAATGGGTATAGTGATAAACGAATAAAGCATAAAGATAAAGATAGAGATACTTATGCATATCATTGGTGAGAGCTTCAGATAAGCGAATGAAGATGCCTTCCCTTCCGTCTCTCTGTTTTCCTACTGTCTTCATCCAATCCTTCTTACTCCTTTCCATGGCAAGCTCGTGTAGGGTTTCACCGTTGTCAATGGCTACCTCCCATCCTCTCAGTGAAAGCGAGAGCATATGCTCTGTCACAGCATAGCGGAATTCAGCTGTCGGTTCTCGGTCAGGCCGGAATAATATCCATTGATACTTTTGCGTCTGTCACTAACGCCCCGCCTGCTAGGAGTTTGAAGCACGTCACAGTCATTCAATCATTGAATCCTACTCAGAATACCACAGACAAGGTTTAGACCTTCCGGATTCTCTTGAATGCCGCCATCAGGTCCTGCCTATACCACGAGGATTCCGATTAAAGAATCCAAGAGATATTCACTAAGCCTCAGATGCTTGTAGAACAAGAATGGTTGTCAGTCACCTTGTTCATAGGTGAGAATGATGATGAGTGTCACAGATCATCACATTCATCAAGTTGAAGAACAAGTGATATCTTGGACAAAGAACAAGCGGAATTGAATAGAAGAACAATAGTAATTGCATTAATACTCGAGGTACAGCAGAGCTCCACACCTTAATCTATGGTGTGTAGAAACTCCACCGTTGAAAATACATAAGAACAAGGTTTAGGCATGGCCGTGAGGCCATCCTCCCAGTGATCTAAGATAGCATAAAACTCAAAGATAGCTACCCCGATTCTTCGATCAAAATACAATAGTAAAAGGTCCTACTTATAGAAAACTAGTAGCCTAAGGTGTACAAAGATGAGTAAATGACATAAAAATCTACTTCCGGGCCCACTTGGTGTGTGCTTGGGCTGAGCAATGAAGCATTTTCGTGTAGAGACTTGTCTTGGAGTTAAACGCCAGCTTTTATGCCAGTTTGGGCGTTTAACTCCCATTTAGGTGCCAGTTCCGGCGTTTAACGCTGGAATTTCTTGAGGTGACTTTGAACGCCGGTTTGGGCCATCAAATCTTGGGCAAAGTATGGACTATCATATATTGCTGGAAAGCCCAGGATGTCTACTTTCCAATGCCGTTGAGAGCGCGCCAATTGGGCTTCTGTAGCTCCAGAAAATCCACTTCGAGTGCAGGGAGGTCAGAATCCAACAGCATCTGCAGTCCTTTTCAGTCTCTGAATCAGATTTTTGCTCAGAACCTTCAATTTCAGCCAGAAAATACCTGAAATCACAGAAAAACACACAAACTCATAGTAAAGTCCAGAAAAGTGAATTTTAACTAAAAACTAATAAAAATATACTAAAAACTAGCTAGATCATACTAAAAACATACTAAAAATAATGCCAAAAAGTGTACAAATTATCCGCTCATCATGTACCCTCTGCCTTTTTTTGCTCACTGGATTTTTCTTACAAACCTTACACAGTTTGCCTTTTTCACCATGAGACTCAAGACAGACAAAAATGTAGAATCTATGCACAATTACTCAAGAGGGGGGGTGAATTGAGTATTGCAGCAACAATGAATCTTTTTGCGAAAGTTAAAGACAATATACAAAAGTGTTATTGTACTAGTATTTTTCCAAGAGCTTAACTCAATTGCTAAGCATTTATAAGGAGCTTTTACTTTCCAATAGACACCAACTCAAATAAATTGATCAAGCTTTTCACCAATCGGACTTAAGCCACTCCTTAAGTACTTACGAAGCTACTTTTCGATCACAATTTATTTGCTCAAAGGTAAAAGACAATAATATTGAAGAGATGAGTTTGGAGAGATGCAAATGCTATTTAGAGTGGTTCGGCACAATCCTTGTCCTACGTCCACTTTCTTTCTCAATCGCAATTGAGAAGTTCCACTATTGCCAAGTTTCAAGGTGCTCGCGCAAAACCTTTTACAATCCGAGTCCTTAGTTTCTAACACCTCACGGTATATGATCACCACTCGTATACTAACCCACTCCACTTAGAGATACCTTCTCTAAGATTTGCCTTGAGTACTTAGTATACCTCTTTGGTATCCTCACCGACTATAGTGTTTATAACTCTTGACTCAACCTTGGAGATCACACTCCAATTTACACAGTGTATAAGAAAACAATTCTCAAAGAATTGTTGAGATGAAATGAGTACTCTCTAGAAGAGTGTATGATTACAAGTTTAGCACTATTGAACCAATTGATATTGCTCTCTCAAATTGTGTATTACAGCACCTTAAAAAATGTGTAGAATGAAAGAATATGAACAATATGGTTTTCGAAAATCCAATTTTAAAATAAGGCTTCAATCCATCTATTTATAGACTCCCCAAACCTTAGAAACGTTGGGGAGTTAATGGGATGGAGCCTTTTTGTCAAAACTAGCCGTTTTTTATGTTTTTGAATTATTTGCATCGATGCATAGCACTTTGCATCGATGCAAATGTGTCTTTGAAGCTGAAATTTGAATTTTCAGCTAGGTTGCATCGATGCAAACATCTTTGCATCGATGCAACAAGTCGTCGCATGCTTTGCATCGATGCAAGATGAGTGTGCATCGATGCAAACCTTAAAGAATGGCTTAAAATCACTTCAAAATACTTAGGATTGATCTCAAACTTGTTGGAGTCAATTCCTATGCTTTTGTACCTTTGAAAACAAGTTTTTAAACCATTTGGCTAGCATCGAATTGCAAGATGTGCATCAAAACATTTTGTGAGTGTGTGTTGAGAGATTTAGCAATTGGTTCTTAACAAGAAGTTACCTAAGTCCTAAGACACTATACTTGTCTTCAAATGTTGTGGACTTGAGTTTCTTGTTGTTGTTGTGTTGCTTTCAACTCTTCATTCCTCAACGTTGAATGTTGGTTGATCTTTCAACATGCTTGTACATTCAAGTTGTTTGATGGTTTGTCTTTCATGTCGTTTGTTGGTTTGTCATTCATCAAAACCTACGAATACAAACTTTGCATACAAGCAACATGTTTTACAAAAAATAAACAGAAAAATACAACATGAAACACATTGAAGTAGAATAACTTCTATTAGCTTGGGTAGCTATGAGAACTCTGTGCTTTTTACTCATTTTCTCCTTGCTTCAAGCCTTGGCTGTTCACCCTTATTATAGAAGGGGAAGCCTCCAAGGTTGAAACGGTTAAATCGAGCCAACTTCTTCTTCTTCAATCATCAAACTGGTTCAGACAGAGAGAGAAGAGAGAGAACCAAAAACAAAAGCCAACATGCAATTGTCTCTCTCTCATCCCTTCTCATCAAGCTTCATCAATCTGAGCCTTCCATCTTGACTTAGTTCCCAAGAAGGATTTCTGACCCTTGATGAACCCTTGATCCTTGACAGCTCTATCTTCTGCTTCTTTTCCACATAGCTACAGTAGCTACCTCCTGTGATGGATGAACAAAAGTAGAGATGAGCCATACCCCAGGGATCTTCTTCTCTGATCGAATTGGATCTTCCACCATTTTTAGGTATGGTGATCTTGAAACTTCTTCACCACATCTTATAATTTGTGGCAAAGATCTCAGTCACACCATACTATAGATCTTTCTTTTGCTAAGGCCATCATTACCTTAGCCTCTTGCTTGTTCATAGCTTCTCTGTGATTTTTCTGATAGCATGCTTCAACCTTCTTTTCCTGCTAGAAATGACTGAAAGAGAGAGAAGAGAGAACAGAGAAAAGCTTTCAACGGAATTAAGGAAGAAATTAAAATGAGTTAAGTTTACATTACCCATGCCTAGTAACGTGTAAAGCAATAATAGCAATCAAATCAATGTAAGCTTTCTCTCTCATGTTACCAAGGCATGCATTAAATCCATTTAATCAAATTTGAATTCAATCAAAGAGAGTGGGTAACCGAACCACTTCTCTTTCCTTTCTTTTCTTTTCAAATTCGGACCATGAAGGAATTGGTCTTTCAACACAAGGTTTTGGGCTTCTTTTTGCTATCATTGGCCCAATCAACACAAGAACATTTCAGCCACAAAGTTTAGAATATTTTTGTACAAGGCTGAAAGTTAACTTCACATTGGGCTTGTCATTTTTGGCCCAAAACCAAATCTGCACAACACAAAGTTGTTAAGCAACCAATTTATAATTATAATAAAATTCCATTAACAATTTTGTAATTTAAACCCTTTTTAACAATGTTTGGTCATCACCATATTTCAAGTTTTCCAAACTCAACATGGTTGAAATAAGTGAGAAATATAAATTGCAAGAAATTAAAGATGCATGCAAGGAATTAAATGAAAAGCAATTAAAGTAACAAAAATAGAATTTAAGTGACAAAAAGGACTCTTAGAAAGGATTGAAAATTAAGGATTCCTATCATAATCATAGACCACAAACATAATAATTGCTAAAAATTAATCCCAACTAGTCTATCCTAACATCGAGAATAAGTCAAAAAGGCATAATTGATCTAAATCCATAAGTCCTAGTCAACTCACTAATTAACTTAGTAAAAGACTAGCATCAATGGAAATTAAACCAACTAACAATCCTAACACAATATAGAATAGACATCCATAACTCAAGTTCACCTAATTACCCAATTCCTAACCAAGAGTGTGAAAAACTATACAAAAGCTGAAAGAGACATTTTGTCAAACACTTAGCATGCATAAAAGGGGAAATCATATTAAATTGTAACAATAATAAAATCTATAACTACCAATTGCAATAAATTGATAATAACAACTCAAATAAGCATTAAAAAAATATAAAACATCAAAATTGCATTAAAAGAAATTGAAATTGACAAGAGTATTCATAAACTAAAAATAACAAAAATGAGAAAATGACAAAAGAAATTAAGAAGATCAAGACAAGAGAGCATGAAAACATAAATGAAAGTACACTAAAACAATAATTAAAAACTAAAATTAAAGAGAAATTAACCTAGAAACCCTAAATTCTAGAGAGAATGGAGAGCTTCTCTCTCTAGAAAAACTAAGCTAAAACATGTAAAAACCTAAACCTAATTGCTCCCCCCTTCATCCCTCTTCAATTTGGCTTGAAATAGCTTCATAAATGAGTTTGATAGGGCTCTGGAAGTCCAGAAATCACTGCCAGTAAGTTGCAATTAATGAGGTCATGTGTCAGGACTTGTGCGTACGCATACACACTAGCTAAATCCTGACTCGTTCGTACGCATACATTGTGTGCGTACGCACACTTAGACTTATTTCCACTTAGACTTATATCCACTATAGCAAATTGTATATTATTTTGAAGCCCCTGATGTTAACTTTCCAATGCCGCTAAAACCGCCTCATTTGAACCTCTATAGCTCAAGTTATGATCAATTTAGTACCGAGAGGTCAAGATTGACAGCTTTGCAAATCCTTCATTTCTTGAATTTTTTCACTTTGCATACTTTTCTTCCACTTTCTCAAGCCATTCTTTCCTTCAAAACCTTAAATCACTCAAACAAACATATCAACACATCGAATGGGAGAAAGTGAATTAAAATTGGCAATTTTAAGCATAAAAGCATATTTTTCACAATTAAGCACAATTAGGAAAGAATTCACAAAAGTATGCTATTTCAATGAATAAATGCAAGAAAAGTCAATGAAATCCGTCTAGTTAAAGCAAATAAATACCATAAAATATGGATTCATCATGTTCTTCTTGTGATAATGGGTAGGTATTTGATAAACCCCTATTTTATGATAATTTTTGGATAAAAAGATAGAATTTATCAACTTATCTTGCATTTATTCACCAATAATACATGTTATTATGATTTTTTCCTAACGCTTAAGAGTTAAAAGCATGCTTCTTAGGCTTTTAAAACTGTCAATTTTCAATCACTTTAATTCCATTCTATGTCGTAATGTGTTTGTTGAGTGATCTCAGATTTAACAGGACGAGAATGACTTAGAAGATGGAGCAAAAGCATGCAAAAGTTAAAAAATCATAGAAAATTAAAGATTTGAAGATCCCGCTGTCCTGCGTATGCATCTTTCTTAATTCGTGCGCACGAACGACGCATGCATACGCATGACATACAAAGCATGCCTCATTAATGAAAGCACATAACCACAATTTTTGGGCTCATTTAGACCCAACTCAGCTATATTCTGAAGAGAAGAAAGAAGAAAAAAGGCCAAGAGAATGGAGGACAAGGGGGGATCACCAATCGAGAGTGTGTAGAGAGTTTTTTTGGTTTATAATTTTTAGAGAGAGAAGCTCTTCCTTCTCTCTAGGTTTTAGGGTTCTTTAATCAATTTTTATTTAATTCTTGAATTGGATCTTAGTCAAATCTAGTTTTGTTATTTGAATGTTTGTTCTCCATTTTAATTCTATTTAGAAACCTTTTGCAGGTTACTTCTTTTTCTTATTTTGTTAATTTGTGGATTTTGTTAATTTTGAATTTCTATTAATACATTGATGTTTTTATATTTTATATGTTTTAATGAATTGCTATTGTTGATATTCGGTAGTAATTAGATTTAATTTTGATTAATTTTCACCATTTCATGATGTTTTCTCTTATTGCTCACCAAGTGTTCGATGAAATGTTTACTTTAGTTATGGAATAGATTTTAGAATTCGTGACTTGGGGTTGAGTAATTAAGGATTTTTGAGTTATCAATATCCAATATTGATTGGTAATTTAGGATTTGGTTCTCAGTAACGCTAATCTTTTACCAAATTTGGAAGTTGATTAGGATTTGTGAATTGAGAACAATTATGCCTACTTGAGCTTTTCCTGATGTTAGGAGATGGCAAAGTGGAAATAACTCTTAATAATTGTCATGTTTGTGGTTGATAACAAGGATAGGAAGCCTAAATTCTCAACTCTAGCCAAGGCCTTTTAAGTATTTGATTACCATTTCTTTTATTGACTCTACTCTCTTAGTCGTTTTAGTTTAATTCCATTGTTTCCAACTATAGTTACCTTTTAATTGTTGCCATCTCGATTGCATGCTTACTAGATTGTTGTTTACTTGCTTACTGCTTTTACTTATTACAATTTGATTATTGGTTTTTCTTTAATTTCTAGTTGTCTTACCTTTTCGCATTCATATTCAAAACCTCCAAATTCCATAACCAACGATGTGCATTTAATTGCAAGTCCAAGAAAGAACGACCCGAAATTCAACTCCTGATTATTGATTTGATTTTTGTGACAACCTTCTAAGCTTTGACTGTGATTTGGTTGTCGGTTTAGATCATACTTACGACGTAATTGAGTTTTTAAGAGTTGAAAAATTCTGAATTGGTGATTAATCCACATCAATATTCTCCTGAGATATGTGGAGTTATCCCACGTTATAATGGTTGCTAACCTGTAAATGAGTATCTAAAGTAATAGGATGAAAAGATTTGCTTGTTGTACAAGTTGAGTTAGTCGCGCGTCACAAAATCCATGTTTTGGACAAATCAGATTGATAAATCTAAGATTCTGATAAATTGAATATGTAATTTTAATAGATATTTTTAAAATAGTTCGATCTTTATTGAATCTGTAATCCTTAATTATTTGAGTCAAAATATAAACAAAATATTATAAAAATTATTTATAATTTATTCATGAACAAAGAGAATTAAAAGAGAATAGTTTAATATTTTTTAATAAAATAATAATAAAACCCATTGTATGCAAATTTACATTGATGTTTTATTTTGTTGTTCTTTACTCCATATTTGTCATTCATAAGCAGTTTTTTTAATTGATTAATTATTTAAAAAATTAGAAGTAAAATTAATCGTTCATATATATTAAAATAATTCATAAATTTTTAGCGGTACTTTGATACAACTTTTAAGAAAGATCTCTTTTAATTGAAAACCATCAAAATAGTATTTTTGTATAAAATAATAGCCATGTCTCATATGGTATAGTCCAAAAAAATTTTTCGAACAATAAACTATTAATCATATCATTTTTGGATTTTTTACTCTTCTAACATATTTTTGTAGGTTGATATGGTACGAAATCATATCAATTTCATCGTGAAATTTTTTCAAATGTTGTTTCGGTGACTTTTAATTTTAGATAATACTATTTATTCTTAAAAATTTAGTCCTCGTTCAACTTTTTAATTTAATAATATTATTTAATTATATTTCAATTAAATTATTTTTTATTTTAGATAAAGATTTAATTTAAATTTCATCAATTAAATTTTTTTTAATTTTCTCTTGAAAAATAAAACAATTACTTTTTTATTTTCTCTCTCTCATTATATTGATTATTTTTAAAAAATAAAACGATTACTTTATTAATTTTTTATTTTCTCCATTACCACTATTACATACAACATTTATTTTCTCTCAGCTTTACTTTATTATTCGGTTCTTTATCTTCTTACGGTAAATTTAATCAACTTCTTTTTCTTTTTATTTGTTCTTATTATTCTTTACAATGTGTGTGATTACTTAGTTATGATTTTTTTTGAGTTAATAGTTAAATTAGTTCTTAAAAAATAGTTCATTCTTTAAATTTATTCTTAAAAAATTTTATCAATCAAATTAATCTTTCAAAAGTTATAAATTAATTATTTTTGTCCTTTATATTTATAAAAATTTATCAATTTAGTGTCATTAAGTTATATTAGGATATTAGGATTAATATTTATATAATTAAAAAAATTGACTAAATTAATAAATTTTTATAAATATATTTGTTCAACGTCTAATTGAACATACTACAACATATTATGTATGCTATTAGTTAATATTTTATATCATCAAATTATTTATAAAAATTATTAATTATATAATAAAAGAACAAAAATAATTAATTTATAATATTTAAATAACTAATAATAAATTTAAAAAATATTTATCTTTTAAAAATTAATTTAACCATTAATCATTTTCTTTTCTCTTTATTATTTAAGGAACATAGAACCATAAGAGTCAGCAACTTTAATTTATGCAAACACTAAAGAAGAATAAAGCATGTATATTTTACATATATTTTGTACGTATTTTTTTATTACTTTATATATATTTATAACACATCTAAAATAATAGATAACATATAAAATATTTTAATATACGTCTAAAATATGTTTAAATTTCTATTTATAATTTTTTAACATAAATAATCTTTTTAATAAATTCAAAATAATAAAATAACATACAAAATATTTTTAGTATACATCTAAAGTTGTTCAGATCCATACCTATATTTTTTTTAATACAAATTATTTTTAATACATCCAAAATAATAAGCTAAGATATACAAGATATTTTTAATACACATCTAAAATTTATATTTATATTTTTTAATATAAATAATTTTTTTAACACCTCTAAAACCCATCCAAAAATAATTGTGAATATTATTTTTGTTAAATAACTATTTATTAGACTTAAAACCCAAAAAATTAATTCTGATACTATTATTTTAATTTTAATTTAGTTAGAATTTAATTTTGGTTTGTTATTCTTGTTATGTTTAAAATTAAATTTAAATTCAAATATTTTAATTTTAAAGAAATATAATTTTAAATTTTAAATATATAAAAAAAATTTGAGATATAATATCTAAAATCAATTATGTTATTATAATATATAATAATTGATTAAAAAATGATTTATGATGAATAGCTAGTTACATGCACCGTATAAATTTTGAATTTTTCTCGTTTATGGTGGAGGAATCAATGATGAGTTCCAATCAAATCAAGATAAGCATTTTCGATTCCTCCCTAATCCATGATTGAAACAAACTTATTAATTAGCTACACGCATCTAAAATAAATAAGGGATTATCATGTTAACAGAAACAGATTCAATAATAAATTTCATGGATTTTTTTTTTTTTTTGCATGTCATTCGTTTCTAATAAATAGTGTTAAATTTATTTTTAAAAAAATAGTGCTAAAAGATTTATTCTCTTAGTTTATTTCTTTATTTGATAGGATAAAATATTAAAAAAGTGTTATTTTTATTCGCTAAACGTGTATCTTAAACAATAAAATTGTTTTTTTTTATGGGTTCGCAATAAAATATTTGGAACTTAGAAAGTGAAATATCATATAACGGCGAATTATTATTGCACTAGTTACATCCTATAATTTAACTTCTTTTTATTTATTTTCCTCTTGATCATTTGCATAATGTTATTGTAAACCGTCAATAATAAGAGTTTAGTTTACAAAATAAATTAATATCAATGTTTTTTTTGTAAAGAAAAATGAATTTTGTTAGAATACTAAATAAACTATTCTTCAATAATAGAAACTACTTAGAACTTCTATTACAGCTATCAACATCCAAAGCATGGAATTTTTTTTTTTTTAAATCAGGACCCATAGTATTTGATAGCAAGACCCCTAACAAATTGAATCCATAAAATAATACATGTATAATATATTGTTGGTCCATGTTTATCACGCTAGCGGATGCTGACGATGATATGATGTATTGCAACTTGGAACAACTGGTTTTTTAGTTAAACAATAGGCTAAAAAATTTTGATATGGTAGTAAAATGGGTGTTATACTTTAACATGGTGATTTTTTGTGTTTTTTAAAATTATGGGAGTACACAAATCGGACATACCGATTTGTGTTGAAAAAATTTTAAAAAGTTGGAGTACACAAATCAGACCCACCGATTTGTGTTGAAAAAATTTAAAAAATTTGGAGTACACAAATCGGACCCACCGATTTGTGTACTCCAAATTTTTTTAATTTTTTCAACACAAATCGGACGGTCCGAGTACAGAAATCGGACGGTCCGATTTGTGTACCTAAAAATCGGACGGTCCGATTTCTGTACCTCTTAAAAATTGGATGGTCCGATTTTTACTCCGTACATTAAATCATCCCACATTTTAGAAAAATACCACATTAGATCACATTTTAGAAAAACACCATTGTTAATCCAATATTAAAAATAAAAAAATGTAAACAATACCCTCTGCAAGTTCCAGCGGTACAAGATAAAAAAAAATTCCGAAAGATAAAAAAAAATCCCTCCGGAGTGTAGTTAGTTATACCTTATCTTTTGGTTTCTCACCCCCAACTCGCAAGAAACGAAATAACGCGCGAATATTCCGCATTTAAAAAAAAAACTGAATAATGATGACATGGCAACGTACTACTCCTACGTGTCATCCACGTTGCACTCTATTAGCCAATCGTTTGCACTCAGTGAATGCTCCCAGTGTGCTCGCCTTCGCAATCCATGCACTTTTCGCGTGCCGTCTCGTGCGTTTCCCGCCTTCGTTTCTCACGTCACATACCGACCTCACTCCCAATCCCCTACGCTCACTCCTTCCATGCTCACCCTACTCTCATTCCATCTTAACCGTTGCTTCCAACATCAGCAAGTCAAAGTAATCAAACCCCATGGCTATCCTATACCCGGACCAAAAATTCGCACTTGCTACAATTTGCGAAAGCGTGGAAGGCTCGTGGAGTTACCCTCCAAGCCACGTTGCCATGCAAACAAGCCTCGTGCCCTTCAAAATTTCACTCCTCTACAACCTACGCCCACCCTATATGCCTACACGCTCACATTATAACCGTGGATTCTTACTATATTGGAGCATATGGTGTACTTACCCGCAGAGGAACAAAAGCAGCCTAAAAATATTAGGATTGTGAGTTAGTTGTGATATGAATTTTAAACAGTAGCCAGAAGGAGTCCGAGTCAGAGTCCGATAGAGTCACCTATGCATCAGATCAGAACCGTCAAATTTGAAGAAAGCGTTGATCAACCGTTAATCTTGAACGCGTCACTGAAGCTATAATAATCGCCTCACCCATTACGCTTCTTCTATCCCTTTATCTATCTTAACAGCTTTCTCTGATTCTCGTTCTTCCCTCTCTTCTCCTTCTTTATTTGAATTCTTCAGACGAAAGCACAAACCCTTCGTCACAAACAGAAACTAATAAAAGCTTTCATCGCTTTTGGCTTTAAGATTCTCTCTTGTTGCCTTTCTTCTGCGTGTTTTCTTCCTTTCCCCGCCATCCACGCAGGCAGAAGAAGATGGCGTCGTCATCTCTCGGCATTGCTTGCGGCGGAAACAGCCGCCTTGCCGCCGCTAACTTGAGAATGAAGGATCGGTGTTGTTTTGCCTCGCCGTGTTCCGTCGTGATCGGAGACCTGGCGCGCTCCACGGCGTGTAAGGGGAGGATCTGGATGGCTTCGGCGGCGCCAACGGCGGCTAGGGGGGCGGTGGTGGAGAATCGGATGAGCATTGAGCCGTTCGGGAAGAGAGAGGATTCTAATAAGGGAGGAGGCCGTGACGCCGCCGCCGTCTTGGAGGCGCAGGAGAGGCTGGACACGTGGATGAGGGATTCAGTGGTGGAAATCGTGAAGAATCTAAAGGACGCGCCGCTTCTGGTGCAGATTTTTTCTAAGAGAAAGGGAGAAGAAACCACCACATCGACGACGACGGAGAAGCAGGTGGTTGTGGAGGATTGGCCAGCGGTGAAGCAACGGTGGGAGTCAGGGGAGACGCCGGTGCCAGAAGGAGTCATCTTCGTGGAGGAGATCGGAGGGGAGGATGAGGCGGAGGACGGCGGTTCCGATACAGAAAGAACAACAAGAGCGTGGGGGATCGTAGTTCAGGGGAAAGGCGTAGGGTGCGGGCCGGTTTGCTACCTCTTGAAAACGACCCGGGTCGGATCTGGTCCTGGATCGGGCATGGGCTTGTGTTCGATCCATTTCTGTTTGGTTCGGGTGAAGAGCTTCAGAGAAAGCGTGGAGTCTCAGCTGAAGAATTGTTGGTTGCTACAGAGTCAGTGGCAGTAGCGGGAAGTATTGGAAGTTGCATCATCTCTATTCAATCAATGATTTTGTGAAACCATGGCTTGGTGGTTATAGTAATTAGTAGGGCGCTGTGGTTCAATTTGTACAGATTAAAGATGCTATTTTAGGTTAAGTGGATCATGTCATGTACTACTTCTTTAATTCATTGAAAATTGATAATTGGATTACTTAATTTCATGCTAATCAAAATTCCCATTATTCTTAGTATTTTAGTAGTAGTTATTGAATTAGGTCTTTTTCACGTTTTAATTAGTTGATTACTGAAATTTCAGTTGTGGCGAATGTTCAATGAATTACAAATTTGAATGTCAACTTTGGTTCCTTTTTTATGTCACAAATCACAATTACACCCCCTGATCAAGATTCTTGGTTGAAATTGTGACGGTTTTTTCCATACATGGATGAACTTTAATTTCATAATCACCAATTATAAATTTATTTGAAAGTTTTTCAGATATTTTTAAAATAATACTGATAATTTTAAATGATAATTTTAAATGATAATTTTAATAATATATATTATATATTTTTTAATTATTAAAATTAACGATTAAAAATTTAAAACTATTAAAGTTAATTTAAAACTATTAAAGTTAATATTCCGAAAATACCTGAATTTTTTAAAATTATTTATCACTAAAGTCACCATTGGCTACTGTTAAATTATTAAATTATTGGTTCTTTCATTCATTTCACCAATTAGCAGTATTAAGTATTAATTATCGGAAGATTTTACAATGTTGAAGGTTTCAGGTTTCTCTTTTTTTTATATTCTGAAGATTTATATTTTGAAAATACATGTATGTTAAAGATATGTGTAAGCGGTGAGTTTTAAGATATGTGTAAGCAGTGAGAGAATTTAAACAGATATGTGTAAGCAGTGAGAGAGAGAATTTAAACAGATATGTGTAAGCGGTGAGTGAGAATTTAAGCTGCAGGATGACAGTGCTGAAGACACATATATGTGTAAAGTATATGTAAAGTATTTTTATGTTCTGAAGATACATGTATGTATGTTCAAGATATGTGTAAGCGAGGGAGAATTTAAGTTGCAGGGATTACAGTACTGAAGACACATGTATGTGCAAAGTATTTTTATGTTCTAAAGATATGTGCAAGCGGTGAGTGAAAATTTAGAGATGACAGTGCTAAAGACACATGTATATGCAAGCTGTAAGTGAGAATTTAAGCTGGATGACACGCTAATTTGAATTGGATAAATGAGAATTTAAGCTGGATGACAAGCGGCGCTACAGGCATGATATGTGAATGATACGTGGTAAGTGACAAAAGCATGGGGCTACAGGCATGACACGTGGTGAGTGATAAAAGCATGGGAAAGCTGAGTCATGGGGAAGCTGACGTGGTAAGTGACAAAAGCATAGGGACTACAGGCATGACACGTGGTGAGTGACAAAAGCATGGGAAAGCTGAGTCATGGGGAAGCTGAGTCTCTGCTTTGTAACAGATCATGAGTCTCACAGACTAATATGTTTGGATTTAGATAAAAAAACCTTAGTCTTATTGTATTGCTGTTTGTAGCATAATTTAAGAGTGGATTGTAAGACTAAAACAAGGGGGCTGAATTGAATTCACCAAAATAAAAAAAAGAAGTTATATTTTTTATGAATTTAAACACCATTTCTTAAAAATTAATTGTCAATAGCAATCATTTTTATTTATTTGTAACATAGAGAGTACGGTACTCCCATTTATTTTGTGTGTGTTTGAATTCACGTTCGTCAAATTGTAGTTTGAATGAAAGTGATTTTGTAGAATTAATTTTGGATAGGAGTGAGTTTGTGCCAACATGATTTATGTTTGGTAATTTTAATTAAAATTGATTTTGATAAAATAAATATTGTTTGGATAATATTAGTTAAAATCACTTCTAGATAAATAATTAATTAATTACTAAAAAAATATAATATTAAATTATAATATTATTTTTTAAGTATATTTAATTTTTTTATATTTTTTAGTATTTTTATATAGTATTTTTTCCATAGTACTCTATTTTAGTATATTATAATTTTTTATTATTATAATAAAAATTAATATTTATTTATGATATTAAAAATAACATATAAAAATTGACAAATTTTTTTAAGTATCTTTTTATAATAAAAATTAATATTTATTTATTAAATTAAAAATAATAGATAAAATAACATATTTTAATATTCTTTTTAAGTACTTTTAATAATCATATTTTTATTATTATTTTAGATTCTAATTTTTTATTAGTTATATTTTTATTATTATTTATAATTAATTTTTTATTTAATTTATCATTTTTAATAGGAACAATAATATATATTATTAAAAATTAAAATAGTAAATAACGCACAAAAATTAGAATAATTGTTTTAATACTCTCAGTATTTTTTATTTAGAAAAAATGATAGAAAAAACAAATAATAACGAACAACAAACCTAAATGTACGTTGGGTAAACGCAGAAGCTATAATTTCTTACTTCTAGTAAACGAGCTTTTAGGATGCAAAATCACATTGGCGTTCAGGGAAGAAAAATTGCCAAACATCAAAGAATAGCGTTCAAAGCACTTAAACGCATTTTTATCCTCTCCAACGCGTTTCACAAAGACACCCTTTGTTATTCAATTTTTTCATCGTTATATTTATATTTTTTATTTTTTAAATTGTTAAGAATTTCAATTAATATGAATAAGTGAATGAAAATACAAATAAAAATAAGAAACATGAATACCAGAAAAAAAAAATAGAAATAAAAAAGTTATAAAAATAAATTAAAATAAAAATATGAAAACTGTGAAAATAAATTAAAATAAGATTATTTATTTTCATAGTCTTCATATTTTTATTTTTATTTATTTTGATAACTTTTTTATTTCTACTTTTTTTTGTGTGGCATTTATGTTTTTTATTTTTATTTGTATTTTCATTCACTTATTCATGTTAATTGAAATTATTAACAATTTAAAAAAAATAAAAATTATAAATACAATGATAAAGAAATTGAATAACAAAATAACTGGAAGTACCGTACTCTCTACATTACAAGTAAATAAAGGTGATTGCTATTGATAATTAATTTTTAAGAAATGGTGTTTAATTTCATAAAAAAAATTAACACTTAATTTTCAATCCAAAAGCTATATTATCACTATCTTTCATCTTACCAACAAATATGGTCACAACTTATAGTTATTAAATTACATATTTTTATAGTATTTTTTATGACATTTTTATTTAAGACTTTTCAGAAAAACAAAAAATTTTCTAACATGATAAGCATAACTCCTTTTTCTTTATTTTGATCAATCTAATGTAGGTTTTTTTTGGTCTTGTAATCCACTCTTAAATTATGTACTACAAATAGTATTTTAATAAGACTAAAGTTTTTTGGCTAAGTCCAAACATATTACTCTTTTAAATCCGAGTTACTCTTTTTTGAAATAACACATTACAGTTTTTGCAATAAATTCCAACCATAGTTACAAAAACACTACACACTTTAGTTACTGCAAGAATTAAACCAATATTATAATTATAAATAAGTGTGTACGACTGCTGCTCTATGGGATCCATGATCTGCTACAAAGCAGAAACTCAGTTTTTCCATACTTTCTCATTCACTGCGTATCATTTCTGCCGTCTGTACATGTGTTTTCAGCATTTAAAGAAAGGAGAAGCCTTCAGCATAGTAAAATCTCCCCTAACTATCAAGAGATCCAATTCACTCCAAGTCAAGATGCCATAGATATAGTGGTAGCGTGTGGGGATAAATTAGAAACAAAATATCACTCCCTCATTAGAGAAGTAACAAATTTAACTTTGATGTTTGATTTTTACAACAATGACTTAAGTGTTATATATAATAAGCGAGACCTCAATTGATCATTTTTTTTTGCCTGGCAGTGACTATTGAGAACTTGTTAATCTTTTGCCAACCAATGATGATTAGTTTATTAATTTATTTAAATAAGAGTTATAAATTTAAATTTTATTTTATATATGTATTAATTTATTAGACTAATAACAAATTTCTAACTAGAACCTCTTCAAAGAAAAGTTAATCATTTTCTAATGTATTAATTAAAATTAAGGATTAGTTTAGATTAACTCTTAAAAATTAATTTTGTTGGGAAACTAACTAGGAGGTAGCTAACTAAAGTCAACTAGTTGAAAAATAAGAGATCTATTACAAAAAAGAAAAAATAACTTCCCACTATTCTAATTTTTCGAATTTCAAAACTAAAAATACAAAAGATTGGTTTGAGTTGGCTTATGTTGTAGTTGGCTCTCTAGACGTTTTTTTTAAAATACTTTTCATATACTGACCCAAAATAAAGTCAATCCTAAAAAGGTTAGAAGTCCACCCAATAAAGGTGGCCTCATCTACTTCTACCCAACCTCATAGAGGTCGGGCATGACAACGGTAGTTCAACCTTATTAAGCTAAAAAAGTAACTAACTCCTAAGATATCTTTTACTTATTTAGAAGGGAGTAGGGAATAGTTATCCACCATCAAAGGTGGAACTACACTACAAGATGGTTATCTATTTTACTGTAAATATACTACAAACTCAGATATATTTAGAACCCAATCTACAAAAAAAATCTGCCTAAAATCTTTGCTAACTTAAATATCGGAGTCTCTTGCAGGTACCACCCCCACCTCTTCACAAAGAACTCGGACGGCGGCACCTCAGCTCCAATACAAGTCAGTCAGTGTCACAGAGGGAGTCTGGACCTCACGTTCAATCCTAAACACAATCCAGTTTTAGGTAACCCTCGGAACATTGGCGTCATTGCCAGTGACCTGGGAGCCTACACCTACGCATGGCGGACAATCATTTCAAGGACAGCCATACGGCATCTGAATTGGAATCGAAGCCTCACAACGATGATCGAGCACTTGTGCTACCTCCACCATAGGAAAGAACAAGTACCCCATCACAGGGAGGTACATCCGGAAATCTACCACCACGGTGGGTCCATTCAGAAATTCACCCACCTGACGATGAAAAACCTCCTCATCCCACAGAGATACTGGGACTCATACACAGGCATCACAGTCGATTAGAGCAACTCGAGCAAAAAGCTGAACGACAACGAGAAGCGGAAAAAGAATTGTGAAAAAAGGTACAGCAACAAAGAGAGATGGAGAAAAAGCTCTCAAGATTAGAAGCCGACCTTAGAAGTCGAAACAATCAGGCCAATCGAGAGGAAAGCCCTCTTGGATGAGAAGATCCTTCGTTGAGGAAATCATGTGAGCTAGAGTTCCCAAAAACTTTAAAAGTCCCGACATAGATCTTTACGACGAGAGACACCACCTTAGAAACTTTAAAAGTCGGATGTACCTGGCTAATGCATTTGATGCATCTCATCGTAAGGCCTTCCCGATAACACATACCAAAGCAACATGAAATGGTCTGATAACTTACTGCCTAGGTGAGTGACTTGCTTTGATGATTTGGCAAGAAAGTTTCTTACCCGATTTTCAGTTTAGAAGGATAAAGTCAAACATGTTCCAAGTCTCTTAAGGGTAAAACAAGTGGTCAGGAATAATTTCGAGATTATATGGAAAGATTCAACAAAGCTTGCTTCGAAATACAAAACTTACCTCTCGAAGTAGTGATAATAGAGTTGGTTAACGGCCTTAGAGAATTGCCCTTTTTTCAATCTATATCAAAGTGACACCCGACTTCTTTGTACGAAGTGCAAGAGTGGTAGAGAAGTATATCAATATGAAGAAAAAGGCCCGACTTAGAGATCCAGTCCCAAAGCCAACCCTTCCTTACCAAGCTCGGGATAAGGAAAATGAGCAAAGAAAAAAGAGGAGTACAAT
Source organism: Arachis stenosperma (assembly GCF_014773155.1). Classification (NCBI taxonomy): domain Eukaryota; kingdom Viridiplantae; phylum Streptophyta; class Magnoliopsida; order Fabales; family Fabaceae; genus Arachis; species Arachis stenosperma. The sequence goes on along the minus strand of NC_080386.1, from coordinate 94,619,772 downwards.
TCAGAGAAGCCTCGAATATAGCATAACTATACCCCACTCCGAGTTTCTCTTGTTGATATCTACAGGGAGATCTGTTATACTAAAAAGCTTCCATCTCCTCGTCCTATTAAACACAAACACGGCAGAAGTCGGATAGAATATTGCGAGTATCACAAACTATACGAGCATTCTACTAATAACTATTATGATCTGAAAAATGTTATAGAAAACTTGGTTAGAGAAAGTCGGGTAGAAAGGTTCCTCGCTGAAGGTCGGATGACCTAAGAAAGAGGAAGAGAGGAGATGAAGATGGAAGTTGGCGAGATCGGCCACCACAAACCTTTGATAAGCATATACACATGATAATAAAGGATTCGCAAGAGGAGGAGTTACTAAGTCTTCATGTAAAAGACATCTTAAGGAGGTATACCAAGTCGGGAAAGACAGTAGAGCTTCCGATCTGCCCACAATCTCAGTCACCAAAGAGGATGAACAAGGAGTGACACCTGATCATGACAACCCTGTGGTAATTACAATGATCTTTGCTAATGCGAATCTGCACATAACTTTGGTGGCCAAGAGAGTTCGACCGACATACTATTTAAGCCTGTGATGAGTCCATATTTGACGATATATTTTAGCTTGAATTGGATGGATTTTATCACATAAACTCACACTTATTCACCAAAATAGCATACTTTTGTGTTTGATCCCTAAATTGAACCTAAATGTGAAAACATGCATTTTTGTGCTTAAATTGAGCAATTTAATCTCACTTTATTCCATTTGATATGTTTGTTGAGTGATTTCAGGTCCTAGAGACAAGAATGGTTTGGTAGAAGTGGAAGAAAGCAAGCAAAAAGGGAGAAAACATGAAGAAAACAAAGGAGAAAAGCATCTCAACCTGTGGCCACGCACAGCATCTGTGCCGATGCACAGAATGGAAAATCAGGACCTGTGCCCATGCATAGCTTCTGTGCCCCTGCACAGGAGTCAAAAATAGCACCTGTGTCCACACACAGGCTATGCCCATGCTCAGAACAGAATGGAAATCAGCACCTGTGCCCACACACAACTTCTGTGCCCACGCACAGGTACCAACGTGTGCCACCATTAAAATTGCACGTGGACTCCCATTTTGGGGGCTTTTTGGCCTATTTTTTGAAGGCTTTGGAGCATATTTAAAGGGGAAAACAACTATATATCATACCATACACTACCATACTTCATACAACACATTTTAGGAGTAGATTTAGAGTAGTTTAGTTTTAGGTTTTCTCTCTTAGGGTTTTAATTAGGGTTTCAATTTAGCATTTTATACTTCAATTTTGTTCTTGGATTTCGCTATCTCATTGTAAGTATTTCTTTAATTCCTCTTTTATTACACTACTTGTTCTTCACTTTCTTCTACTTTAGTTTCCTTTGTCAATATTTACATAGCCTTGCAATTTTGGATTTCTAGTTGTTGAATTTGACGTTTGATACTTATTTTATGTTTGTTTGAGTTGCTTTTATTGATTTTGAGCATTTATGATTCATAGTTTTTATCATTTTCCCAATTTTGTCATATTTTATGTTTATGTCCATTATGTGTTTGATGAAATGCCAATTTTGATTATGGGGTAATTTTCACTCCTTGACTTGGGGAAAATGAGTTTATGGATTACTAGAACCATAATGTCCAATATTAGTGATAATTCTTGGGTTGTTAGTTGTTATTATTTCCGCAAACGCTAGTTTTTTACCAACTAGTTTGGTAAGTTAGTTAGGATTTGTGGATTAATAACAATTATGCTCACTTAACTTTTCCTTCGATGTTAACGGTTGACTTAGTGAGATTAATCCATCACAATTATCATAGTTGTGGTTATAACAAGGAAGGAATTTCATAACTCATCCCAAGTCAAGGTTTCATTTTTGTTTTAAATCACATTTTCACCACTTTATAGTCTTACTTGTTTATACTGCATACATAGTTCTTTTATTCCTTTATTAGTTCATTAATTGCAATTTTGTCTAGTTCTTTTATCTCTTTATTTGTTTGTCTACTTCTATCATTGAAAACCCCCTTGCTTTCTCACAACCAAAATTATATGCACTTGTCGGCACTAGTTCCTAGGGAGAACGACCCGGAAGTTGAAATACTCTCGGTATATATATTTGCTTTGATTAGTGACATCTTTAGAAATATAATTTGATTGATGATCAATGGTTGGGTTTGGACTATACTTGCAACGTCAATCCTATTTTTAGTGCGAAAATCCAAACCTGTGCTTTTGGCCATCGTCAAATTTTGGCACCGTTGCCGGGGAACTAGCGTCATGAGTGCTATGTTTTGGTTGTTGTTAATATGTGAATAGTGTGAATAGATACTTTTTGGTTTTTTGTTTGTTTTTGTTGGTAATTAGGATTTTGTTTATTTTGTTAATTGATGTCTTTAGTTTTTGTTTTCTATTTTCTCTATGAGTTATCACCCTCTTGGTTTGGAGTTTGGTTGTGATTATTTTCTAGGGTTTGATAACTTCAATTTTAGATTGCATCATGGGATTGGAGCATCACTTTTGGAAGGAGCAACCTCCTCTATTCTATAATGAGTCATACCCTTCCCAATGCACATACCCAACCCAAGGATATAATGGATTTCATCTTGATTATACACCTCCACCACCATATACCTATGATCATACCCCCAACATAATCCTCAACCACCACATTTTCAAACACCACACCACTACTACCAACAACCACATCCATACATACCACCTCCAGATGCTCATCAACATGAACTACCTCCTACATATACAACCTTCCTCCTAAATAATGAACCTCATTTTTCACCACAATGTGAAGCTTTTCCACCCTTGGCCCAAGAACCACAAGACATTCAAGCCTTTCTCCAAGAGCAAGAAAGATTCCGAAGGACACAAGGGCACTTCATGGCTACCATAGGCGAAGCGGTAAACCGCTTAATCCTTTTACACTCATCCGATCAAGGCATTCCTCTTGAGGAATGTATAGGATCAACTAAAGAATGTGGTAAAGAGGAGAGCATGGAGCCACAAGGGAAAGAAGAAGGGTTTTGCACCTGAAGTGCAACAAGAGGGAGAGAGTGAAGTATGTGAACCGGAGGAGAGAAAGGAGGAGTTGAGAGAGATTGATCAAGATGAGGATTCCATCATTGATGATTTTTGTCCTCCTTGATCAATCCCCTCAATGATCCTAATGAGCCTCCTCCCATTGAGTTTGAGAGAGACATGGAGGTAGACTTCTCGCAACCTCCATGTTATGATGTGAGTGATGGGGAAGAGGAGGAAGAGGAAGTTGGTGAGGAAGAGGTTGACAACCAAGAGCATATTGAGTGGGTGGCAATCTCACCTATGAGCTTCATTAGCCCCTATCAATATGCTATCTTGGAGACGGACTACCAACTCAAGGTCCTTCTTGGGTTGGTACATAGTGGAAAAATGGGGATTGGTTGTCAAAGGAGTCCAAGGTTCTTCAAGGAGACTAATTCAAGAATTGGAGCTTAAGCATAGTGTGAAGCACAATTGAGTGGTTTCCGGAGAACGTTCGGTTGTTTCAAGGGTCATTTGAAAGCTTGTCCATCCGGCTTGAAGCATAGAGATCAACAAGAAGGTGACCGGATGCCTATAATATGGGATCCCGAAGGAGCCTTGAAGTGCAAGCATGGATGAAGATTCAAGGAGGAGTGGAAACGCAAGCAACCCTAACACGAGTCTCCTCAACAAGTCCAACTTAAGGACTATAAACCAAAGTGCTAGGTGGGAGACACCCCACCATGGTAACATTGTTCCTATACTTTACTTGTTTTAATTTTAGTTTCTTGCAAATTTGCTTGTTTTGGTTAGCTTAGGTTAGTTTAATTTTTGAGTTGGGTAGGTTAAGTTTCATATGGATAATGATTTTATGGATTTTGAATGTTTGGGGTTGTAAAATGTGTTGAGATAAGGTGGAGACCCCTAGAATTTGAAGAAAACTTTTTGGAAAACAGAGCATCTGTGCGTGCGCACACACCTATGCGTGCGCACAAACCTCCTTGTTTCACGTCCTGTGCGTACCCTTCTTGCGCTCCTTGTGCGGCCGCACAGGCATGTGCGTCCGCACGCCAACCCGCATCCCCTCTGGTGGGAGTAATGGCACAGCTTGTGCGCGTGAACACCCTCACCCCTATTTGCTTCTGTGCGCGCGCACGGTATCGTGTGCGCGCGCACGGTATCGTGTGCGCGCGCACACATGATCCTCCTTAAAAAAAAGTGTTTTGTGTGTATGCACACTTCTTGTTTTTCTCTCTGTCCAGAGCGTTTGCACACTCTGTGTGGACGCACCCCTTCCCTTTTTCACTTAGTGTGCGTACGCACACATGCTTGTGCGTACGCACAAGTGCTGTTTTGGGCAAAATTTTTATTGCATTTTTCTTTGAGCCCTAACACACTTCCACCCCCTTTCACCTCTCTCTTCTCTTACTTTTCTTATGTTTCTCTACTTGTTTTACTTAGTTTTCATTGCATCTCATTTTTATTTTAGTAGTTATGTTATTTTTGGTTTACTTTCCTGTTAATTGAATAAGTTGCAAGTGTTGCTTTACATTGATTGGGTTGCTTTTTATTTGAATATCATCAATGCACTTATGCTTTGCCTCAATTTACTAGAACCTAGTGGGTTTGATAACTCATGTTTTGACTTTACCACTAGGATAAATTCTTATAAGTGCATATTGAATTATGGGAGTTGAGTTGAAATTACTTGTTCATCATGATTTTCCATATCAAATTCATCACATGTCCGGTACTTGTTCCTTGTTAATGCCTTGCATTTGTTTGAGTGATTCAACTTGGTTCTTATCAAGCTTGTCACTTTTTGTAACAAGTACCTTTACCATGTGACTTTTTCTTTATGTTTCATGATGAATAAGCGGTTTTCTTTTCATTAATGGATTAGTTGTTATTTATTATGCTATTTTATATCAATTTTGTGCTTTCACTTTCACAATTTCAATATCCAATACCTCAAACACTCAATTCACTTTTGTGGTTACCTAGGTTTGTTTGTGTCTTATCTCTTGTTATTCTTTAATTGCAACCTAGACCATCTAATTGAGAAACACATGCTATTACTTTTGATTGTGTGGATGCTATTTTAACCGGCCGTTGTGCATGTTCCAACCGCGCGCATAATTGGAATACACACATGGCTAATTTTTTTTTATCATACCACACCTCTATACAAACTTCCTCAATTAGATGCTTGTTAGTCTCCCCCTTTACCCTTTTGTGCTACTTGCCCTATGATTCCTAATTATACCTTATTCACTCTTTTTGAAGATGAGACATAACGGCAAGGAGTCGGGAGAGGAGGAGGACACCAAGGATGGAGATGCCGAGAATGCATTGAACTTGACAATTTCCATGCAACTCGAACCCCCGCATCCGCCAACTAAAGGTGGATCTCTTGAGAGACATTGCCCCAAGATTGTGTTCGTGCACGGAAGACCGTGCAACGCTTAAGTGTGGGGGGAGGATTCACCATTTTTGGGGCGTAAACTTTCTTTTCCCAAACACTTTGCACTTTCATTTTTTGTTTTCTTTTATTATGTTTCTTGTAGATATTTGTTAGTATTTTTTATTATTGCATCTTTACTCTAGTTAATATATATATTGCATTTTCTTGGTATATATAGTATAGATATTGGTTGTGATTGGATGTTGTGAATAACATGTGCCTAGTTTAATTTTGTCCTAATTGTTCATGTTAATTTTTGGTTCTTGAAGATTTGGAATAGAACTAGGAATTTTTGAAAAAATTTGCATCCATCACATCATACATATAGGAAATAATGTTGGTTGCAAACAACAAGAATTTTCCAAGAATTTTGTTTCAAGGGCATTCTATTGAATTGATTTGGAAAATTATTTTTAAAACTTTCTTGAATGACTTTTATGGAACATAGAAGAGAGATAGAACAAAGCAACCTTGTGAGTGTTGAGCCTTAATGAGTGATTACACATTATAACCACAAATTTTGTTCATTGTGTGCTATGCTCCTTCTATGATTGTAATCTTGGTTTTGCTTGATTCTTTATTTTTAATGTTTGATGTTTTGGATGCATTTAGCATGATTGAGGCCATTTTTGAATTAAACTCACTCACTCATATGGACCTACCCTCGCATCTACCTTTGTTAACCCATTTTGAGCTTTTAATCCCTTTGTTCTAATTGTTAGCACATCACAACCCTAAGCGAAGAACCATGAATTACCTTGAATCGTATCTTTGATTAGCTTAGGTTGAAGAGTGTGTTTTATTTAAGTGTGGGGGGAACTTTTGGGAAACATTGGTAGTGAATAAAAAAAGTTTGTATTGGGTATGCATTGAAAAAGAAAAAAACAATTTTTTTTTTGGGAAATGGATGCACATTTATGTATCAATTTGCTTTAACCATATGCATTTGTCCTAGAAAAAGAAAAAAATATGAAAAACGAAATGAAAAAAATAATAATAGTAATAAAATGGGACAAAAGTCATCCTAAAGAAAAAAATGATGAATAAGAAGTGCATATGTGGATTTGAATAATAAAGATGCATGAATGTGTATAAAAAGTGTGATTATGGGAAGTTAGGTTGCATATTCTGTTATTTGGTTGAGTTGGACACTTGAGCTAGTCAAAGATCCAATTCCTTAGTCCACTTAGCCATATTCATCCCACCTTAACTCTAACCCCATTACAACCCTCTAAAGACCTCATGATACTTGCACTCACGCATAACATATTTGTTGATTGTTAGATGAAAAGCAAAACCTTGAAAGCATGATTAGGAGGAGACTTGAGTGATTAGACCCTAAAACACCGAGCGTTGAGAGTGTATACACACCTAGTGAGGGTTCGATCACTCAACTCTATGTTTCCATACTTCTTATCATGTATTCTTTCAAGTTGCTTCATTTTGATGAGTAAATCAATCTTTAGATTTTGAGTGCATTGGATTATTTCCTCGCATAGCCCTATATGTCTATATACTTGCTTGGGAATTTGATTGTTTGTTTTCACCAATTCAATAGGATACTATAGTATATATAGTTATATATAATATATACATACTTGCATGCATAAAGATAGTTGCATTTAATAAGTTGTTTCCTTTTGATCATTCTCTTTGTTTGGTTTAGCATGAGGACATGCTATCATTTAAGTGTGGAGAAATTGATGAGTCCATATTTGACAATATATTTTAGCTTGAATTGGATGGATTTCATCACATAAACTCACACTTATTCACGAAAATAGCATACTTTTGTGTTTGATCCCTAAATTGAACCTAAATGTGAAAACATGCATTTTTGTGCTTAAATTGAGCAATTTAATTGCACTTTTATTCCATTTGATGCTGTGATATGTTTGTTGAGTGATTTCAGGTCCTAGAGACAAGAATGGTTTGGTAGAAGTGGAAGAAAGCAAGCAAAAAAGGAGAAAACATGAAGAAAACAAAGGAGAAAAGTATCTCAGCCTGTGCCCATGCACAACATCTGTGCCCACGCACAACATCTGTGCCCACACACAGAATGAAAAATCAGGACCTGTGCCTATGCACAAGGGTCAAAAACAGCACCGGTGCCTATGCACAGGGGTAAAAAATAGCACCTGTACCCACGCACAGGCTGTACCCATGCTCAGAACATAATGGAAATCAGCACCTGTGCCCACGCACAGGCTGTGCCCATGCACAGACCTATGCATACGCACAGTTACCAGTGCGTGCCTCCATTAAAATTGCACGTGGACTCGCATTTTGGGGCTTTTTGGCCCATTTTTTGAAGGCTTTGGAGCATATTTGAAGGGGGAAGCAACTATATATCTGGTGGACGAAATTGTGATTCCTTTGTTATTGTATTTTGTAAAATTCATTGCTTTTCATTCCCTGGCAATGGCGCCAAAAACATGATGCCAATACCATGGTTCATAACTCCGTTCAACTTAACCAGCAAGTGTACTGGGTCATCCAAGTAATACCTTACGTGAGTAAGGGTCGATCCCACAGAGATTGTTGGTATGAAGCAAGCTATGGTCACCTTGTAAATCTCAGTTAGGCAGATTAAATTGGTTTATGTATTTTCAAATAATTAATAATAAATAAAAAATAAAAAGGGATAGAAATACTTATGTAAATCAGTAGTGGGAATTTCAGATAGACGTGTGGAGATGCTAGAATCCTTTCGAATCTCTACTTTCTTATTGCTTTCATCCAATCCTTCTTACTCCTTTCCATGGCAAGCTGTATGTAGGGCATCACTATCATCAATGGCTACTTTCAATCCTCTCGGAAAAATGGTCCTATGCGCTGTCACTGCACGGCTAATCGTCTGGAGGCATCACCCTTGTTGATAGCTACATCCCATCCTCTCAGTGAAAATGGTCCAAATGCTCTGTCACAGCACGGCTAATCATCTGTCGGTTCTCAATCAGGTTGGAATAGAATCCATTGATTCTTTTGCGTTTGTCATCACGCCCAGCCTTCAGGAGTTTGAAGCTCGTCACAGTCATTCAATACCGGAATCCTACTCGGAATACCACAGACAAGGTTAGACTTTCCGGATTCCCGGGATCCTACTCGGAATACCACAGACAAGGTTAGACCTTCCGGATCCCCATGAATGCCGCCATCTATCTAGCTTATACCACAAAGATTCTGTTGGGGAATCTAAGAGATATGCGCTCGGCCTAAGGTAGAACGGAAGTGGTTGTCAGTCACGCGCGTTCATAGGTGAGAATGATGATGAGTGTCACGGATCATCACATTCATCAAAGTGTTGTGCAACGTATATCTTGGAATAAGAATAAAAGAGAATTGAATAGAAAGTAATAATAATTGTATTGAAACTTTGAGGTACAGCAGAGCTCTACACCTTTAATCTATGGTGTGCAGAAACTCCACCGTTGAAAATACATAAGTGAAAGGTTCAGGCATGGCCGAATGGCCAGCCCCCAAAACGTGATCACAGGATTCAAAATACAATCCAGGATGAGATTATGATAGTAAAAAGTTCTATTTATAATAAACTAGCTCCTAGGGTTTACATGAGTAAGTAATTGATGCATAAATCCACTTTCGGGACCCACTTGGTGTATGTTTGTGCTGAGCTTGATCTATCCACGAGCTGAGGCTTTTCTTGGAGTTGAACTCCAAGTTATAACGTGTTTTGGGCGTTCAACTCCGGATCATGATGTTTTTCTGGCGTTTAACTCCAGATAGCAGCATGTACTTGGCGTTCAACACCAAGTTACGTCGTTAATTCCCGAATAAAGTATAAACTATTATATATTGCTGGAAAGCTATGGATGTCTACTTTCCAACGCCGTTGAGAGCACGCCATTTGGAGTTCTGTAGCTCCAGAAAATCCATTTTGAGTGCAGGAGGTCAGATTCCAACAGCATCAGCAGTCCTTTTGTCAGCCTTTTTTAGAGTTTTGCTCAAGTCCCTCAATTTCAGCCAGAAATTACCTGAAATCACAGAAAAACACACAAACTCATAGTAAAGTCCAGAAATGTGAATTTATCATAAAAACTAATGAAAACATCAATAAAAGTAGCTTGAACTTACTAAAAACTACCTAAAAACAATGCCAAAAAGCGTATAAATTATCCGCTCATGACAACACCAAACTTAAATTGTTGCTTGTCCCTAAGCAACTGAAAATCAAATAGGATAAAAAGAAGAGAATATACTATAAATTCCAGAATATCAATGAATATTAATTATAATTAGATGAGCGGGACTTGTAGCTTTTTGCTTCTGAACAGTTTTGGCATCTCACTTTTTCCTTTGAAGTTCTGAATGATTGGCTTCTTTAGGAACTTAGAATTTTGGATAGTGTTATTGACTTTTCTAGTTAAGCATGTTGATTCTTGAACACAGCTACTTATGAGTCTTGGCCGTGGCCCTAAGCATTTTGTTTTCCAGTATTACCACCGGATACATAGATGCCACAGACATATAACTGGGTGAACCTTTTCAGATTGTGACTCAGCTTTGCTAGAGTCCCCAGTTAGTGGTGTCCAGAGCTCTTAAGCACACTCTTTTGCTTTGGATCACGACTTTAACCACTTAGTCTCAAGCTTTTCACTTGGGCCTTCATGACACAAGCACATGGTTAGGGACAGCTTGATTTAGCCGCTTAGGCCTGGATTTTATTTCCTTGGGCCCTCCTATCCATTGATGCTCAAAGCCTTGGATCCTTTTTACCCTTGCCTTTTGGTTTTAAGGGCTATTGGCTTTTTCTGCTTGCTTTTTCTTTTTCTTTCTTATTTTTTTTCGCCACTTTTTGTTTCGCAAGCTTTCTTTTTCACTGCTTTTTCTTGCTTCAAGAATCAATTTCATGATTTTTCAGATCATCAATAACATTTCTCTTTGTTCATCATTCTTTCAAGAGCCAACAGTTTTAACATTCATAAACAACAAGATCAAAAGACATATGCACTGTTCAAGCATTCATTCAGAAAACAAAAAGTATTGTCACCACATCAATATAATTAAACTAAATTCAAGGATAAATTCGAAATTCATGTACTTCTTGTTCTTTTGAATTAAAACATTTTTCATTTAAGAGAGGTGAAGGATTAAAAGATTTTATTCATAGCTTCAAGGCATGGTTACATACTAGTGATCATGAAGTAAAGACACAAAACATAGATAAACACAACATTAAAAACCGAAAACAGAAAGAAATAAAGAACAAGGAATGAATCCACCTTTAGTGGCGTCTTCTTCTTGAAGGACCAATGATGTTCTTAAGCTCTTCTATGTCCCTTCCTTGCCTTTGTTGCTCCTCCCTCATTGCTCTTTGATCTTCTCTTATTTTATGGAGAATGATGGAGTGCTCATGATGTTCCACCCTTAGTTGTTCAACATTGTGGCTCAAATCTTCTAAGGAAGTGTTGAGTTGTTCCCAATAGTTGTTGGGAGGAAAGTGCATCCCTTGAGGCATCTCAGGGATTTCTTGATGATGAGCTTCCTCATGCATCTCTTGAGAACCGTGAAGGGTCTCTCTTGCTTGCTCCATCCTCTTCTTGGTGATGGGCTTATCCTCTTCAATGGAGATGTCTCCTTCTATGATAACTCCAGCTGAGTAACATAGATGGCAAATAAGGTGAGGAAAAGCTAGCCGTGCCATGGGTGAGGGCTTGTCGGCTATTTTGTAGAATTCATTGGAGATGACCTCATGAACTTCTACTTCCTCTCCAATCATGATGCCATGAATCATGATGGCCCGATCCACAGTAACTTCAGATCGGTTGCTAGTGGGAATGATGGAGCGTTGAATGAACTCCAACCATCCTCTAGCCACAGGCTTGAGGTCCAGTATTCTTAGTTGGACTGGCTTGCCTTTGGAGTCTCTCTTCCATTGAGCTTCTTCCACACATATGTCCATAAGGACTTGGTCCAACCTTTGATTAAAGTTGACCCTCCTAGTGTAGGGGCGTTCATCTCCTTGAACTCCTCAATGTCTCTTTCTTGCCTTTGTTGCTCCTCTCTCATGATTATTTGATCTTCTCTAATTTTATGGAGGAGAATGGAATGTTCTTGGTGCTCCACCCTTAGTTGTCCCATGTTGGAACTCAATTCTCCAAGGGAGGTGTTGATTTGCTCCTAATAGTTTTGTGGAGAAAAGTGCATCCCTTGAGGCATCTCAGGGATTTGATGATGAGGAATTTTCTCATGCTCATGTCTATGAGTGGGATCTCCTGTTTGCATTGAGCTCCTTCCACACAGATATCCATGAGGACTTGGTCCAACCTTTGATTAAAGTTGACCTCTTTTGAGTTTGAAAGGGACCTCGGAGATCACCTTCTTCATGGCCACAACTTCATGGAAGTGGTTTTGATGCACCCTTGAGATGAATCTCTCCATCTCCCATGACTCGGAGGTGGAAGCTTTTGCCTTTCCTTTCCTCTTTCTAGAGGTTTATCCGGCCTTAGATGCCATAAATGGTTATGGAAAAACAAAAAGCAATGCTTTTACCACACCAAACTTAGTAGGTTTGCTCGTCCTCAAGCAAAAGAAGAAAGAAGAGAGTAGAAGAAGAAGAAATAGGGGAGATGGAGGTGGCTTTATTTTTCGGCCAAAGGGGAGAAGTAGTGTGTAGGTTGTGTGAAAATGAAGGAGTGAAGGAGGGTTTATATAGGGGTGTAGAGAGGGGAAGGTTCAGTCATGTATCGGTGGAATTGGGAGGGAAAGTGGTTTGAATTTGAATGGTGAGGTAGGTGGGGTTTTATGAAGGATGGATGTGAGTGGTGAAGAGAATGGTGGGATTTGATAGGTGAGGGATTTTTGGGGAAGAGGTGTTGAGGTGATTGGTGAATGGGTGAAGAAAAGAGAGAGTGGTGGGGTAGGTGAGGATCTTGTGGAGTCCACAGATCCTGAGGTGTCAAGGAAAATTTATCCCTGCACCAAGTGGCGAGCAAAAATGCTCTTTATGCCAATTCTGGCGTTAAACGCCGGGCTGGTGCCCATTTCTGGCGTTTAACGCCAGCTTCTTGCCCTTTCCTGGTGTTTAACGCCAGTCTGGTGCCCCTTTCTGGCGTTAAACGCCCAGAATAGTACCAGACTGGGCGTTGAACGCCCATTTGCTGTCTTCACTGGCGTTTAAACGCCAGCAAGTTTTCCTCCAGGGTGTGCTATTTTTCTTTCTATTTTTCATGCTGTTTTTGCTTTTTCAATTGATTTTGTGACTTCCCATGATCATCAACCTATAGAAAACATAAAATAACAAAGGAAAATAGATAAATATAACATTGGGTTGCCTCCCAACAAGCGCTTCTTTAATGTCAGTAGCTTGACAGTGGGCTCTTATGGAGCTTCACAGATACTCAAAGCCTTGTTAGAACCTCCCAACACCAAACTTAGAGTTTAAATGTGGGGGTTCAACACCAAACTTAGAAGTTGGTTGTGGCCTCCCAACACCAAACTTAGAGTTTGACTGTGGGGGCTCTGTTTGACTCTGTTTTGAGAGAAGCACTTCATGCTTCCTCTCCAATGTTACAGAGGGATATCCTTGAGCCTTAAACACAAAGGATTCTTCATTCACTTGAATGATCAATTCTCCTCTGTCAACATCAATCACAGCCTTTGCTGTGGCTAGGAAGGGTCTGCCAAGGATGATGGATTCATCCATGCACTTCCCAGTCTCTAGGACTATGAAACCAGCAGGGATGTAATGGTCTTCAATCTTTACCAGAACATCCTCTGCAAGTCCATAAGCTTGTTTTCTTGAATTGTCTGCCATCTCTAGTGAGATTCTTGCAGCTTGCATCTCAAAGATCCCTAGCTTCTCCATTACAGAGAGAGGTATAAGGTTTATGCTTGACCCTAGGTCACACAGGGCCTTCTCAAAGGTCATGGTGCCTATGGCATAAGGTATTGAGAACTTCCCAGGGTCCTGTCTCTTTTGAGGTAATCTCTGCCTAGTCAAGTCATCCAGTTCTTTGATGAGCAAAGGGGGTTCATCCTCCCAAGTCTCATTACCAAATAACTTGTCTTTTAGCTTCATGATTGCTCCAAGGTACTTAGCAACTTGCTCTTCAGTGACATATTCATCCTCTTCAGAGGAAGAATACTCATCAGAGCTCATGAATGGCAGAAGTAAATCCAATGGAATCTCTATGGTCTCAGTGTGAGCCTCAGATTCCCATGGTTCCTCATTAGGAAACTCATTGGAGGCCAGTGGACGTCCATTGAGGTCTTCCTCAGTGGCGATCACTGCCTCTTCCTCCTCTCCAAATTCGGCCATGTTGATGGCCTTACACTCTCCTTTTGGATTCTCTTTTGTATTGCTTGGAAGAGTACTAGGAGGGAGTTCAGTAACTTTTATACTTAGCTGACCCACTTGTGCCTCCAAGTTTCTAATGGAGGACCTTGTTTCTGTCATGAAACTTTGAGTGGTTTTGATTAGATCAGAGACCATGGTTGCTAAGTCAGAGTGGCTCTGCTTAGAATTCTATGTCTGTTGCTGAGAAGATGATGGAAAAGGCTTGCCATTGCTAAACATGTTTCTTCCACCATTATTGTTGTTGAAACCTTGTTGAGGTCTCTGTTGATCATTCCATGAGAGATTTAGATGATTTCTCCATGAAGGATTATAGGTGTTTCCATAGGGTTCTCCCATGTAATTCACCTCTTCCATTGAAGGGTTCTCGGGATCATAAGCTTCTTCTTCAGGTGAAGCGTCCTTAGTACTGCCTGGTGCAGCTTGCATTCCAGACAGACTTTGAGAAATCATATTGACTTGCTGAGTCAATATTTTGTTCTGGGCCAATATGGCATTCAGATTATCAATCTCAAGAACTCCTTTCTTCTGATTCGTCCCATTGTTCACAGGATTCCTTTCAGAAGTGTACATGAATTGGTTATTTGCAACCATTTCTATGAGTTCTTGAGCTTCTGCAGGTGTCTTCTTCAGATGAAGAGATCCTCCAGCAGAGCTATCCAATGACATCTTGGACAGTTCAGATAGACCATCATAGAATATACCTATGATGCTCCATTCAGAAAGCATGTCAGAAGGACACTTTCTGATCAATTGTTTGTATCTTTCCCAAGCTTCATAGAGGGATTCACCTTCCTTCTGTCTGAAGGTTTGGACTTCCACTCTAAGCTTACTCAATTTTTGAGGTGGAAAGAACTTTTCCAAGAAGGCATTGACTAGCTTTTCCCAAGAGTTCAGGCTTTCTTTAGGTTGTGAGTCCAACCATATCCTAGCTCTGTCTCTTACAGCAAAAGGGAATAGCATAAGTCTGTAGACCTCAGGGTCAACCCCATTGGTCTTGACAGTGTCACAGATTTACAAGAATTCAGCTAAAAACTGATGAGGATCTTCTAATGGAAGTCCATGAAACTTGCAATTCTGTTGCATTAGAGAAACTAATTGAGGTTTAAGCTCAAAGTTGTTTGCTCCAATGGCAGGGATAGAGATGCTTCTCCCATAGAAGTCGGGAGTAGGTGCAGTAAAGTCACCCAGCACCTTCCTTGCATTGTTGGCATTGTTATTGTTTTCGGCTGCCATGGGTTCTTCTTCTTTGAAGATTTCTGTTAGGTCCTCTACAGAGAGTTGTGCTTTAGCTTCTCTTAGCTTTCGCTTCAAGGTCCTTTCAGGTTCAGGGTCAGCCTCAACAAGAATGCTTTTGTCCTTGCTCCTGCTCATATGAAAGAGAAGAGAACAAGAAAATATGGAATCCTCTATGTCACAGTATAGAGATTCCTTGAAGTGTCAGAGGAAAAGAAAAATAGAAGGAGGAGGTAGAAGAATTCGAACTTATCAAGAGGGATAGAGTTCGAATTGTGCATTGAGGATGAGTGTTAGTCCATAAATAGAAAGATGTGAGAAGAGGGGAAGAAATTTTCGAAAATTAAAGTGAATTAATAAAGAAAATTTTGAAAAAAAAAAGTAATTAATTTTCGAAAACTAAGATTGGGAAAGAAATTAAGTGATTTTTAAAAAAGATTTTGAAATTAGAAATAAAAAAGATATGATTGAAAACTATTTTGAAAAAGATGTGATTAAAAAGATATGATTGAAAAGATATAGTTTTAAAAAGATATGATTGAGAAGATATGATTTGAAAAACAATTTAAAAAGATTTGATTTTGAAAATTAATGACTTGGCTAACAAGAAATTTAAAAGATATGATTCAGACATTAAACCTTTCTCAACAGAAAAGGCAACATAATTGAAATGTTGAATCAAATCATTAATTGTTAGCAAGTATTTTTGAAAATGGAAAGAAATTGATTTTGAAAATATATGATTGAAAAGATTTGATTTGAAAAAGATTTGATTTTGAAAAATTATAAAAACTTAAAAAAAATCTGAATTAAAAACAAAATCTTCCCTCTTGTGCCATCCTGGCGTTAAACGCCCAGAATGGTATACATTCTGGCGTTTAACGCCCAAAATGCTACCCTTTTGGGCGTTAAACGCCCAGCCAAGTACCCTGTCTGGCGTTTAAACACCAGTTTTCCTTCTTCACTGGGCGTTCAAAACGCCCAGCTTTTTCTGTGTAATTTCTCTGCTATATGTTCTGAATCTTCAATTCTCTGTATTATTGACTTGAAAAGACACAAATTAAAAAAAAATTGAATTTTTAATGATGAGGAATAATCAAAATGCAACTAAAATCAAATAAACAATGCATGCAAGACACCAAACTTAGAAGTTTGTATACTATTGACACTAACAAATTCAGAATGAATATGAGAAACAACAAAATACTCAAGACAAGAGAATTTAAAGATCAGAGCAAGGAAATCATCAAGAACAACTTGAAGATCAATGAAGACACATGAATGAATTCGAAAAATGCAAGAAGAATAGAAACATGCAATTAACACCAAACTTAAAATTAGACACTAGACTCAAACAAGAAACATAAAATTATTTTTGGTTTTTATGATTTTGTAATTTTTTTTGGATTTTTTGAAAATAAGAAGTAAAAAGCTTAAACATAAAATAAAATTACCTAATCTAAGCAACAAGATGAACCGTCAGTTGTCCAAACTCAAACAATCCCCGGCAACGGCGCCAAAAACTTGGTGCACGAAACTGTGATCATCAATGGCGCCATCAACATGGTACGCTCAATTGCAATCTCAACTCTTTATCACAACTTCGCACAACTAACCAGCAAGTGTACTGGGTCGTCCAAGTAATAAACCTTACGCGAGTAAGGGTCGATCCCACGGAGATTGTTGGTATGAAGCATGCTATGGCCACCTTGTAAATCTCAGTCAGGCAGACTCAAATGGTTATGGAGGATAACATAGAATATAAAATAAGGATAGAGATACTTATGTAATTCATTGGTGAGAATTTCAGATAAGCGTATGGAGATGCTTTGTCCCTTCCGTCTCTCTGCTTTCCTACTGTCTTCATCCAATCCTTCTTACTCCTTTCCATGGCAAGCTGTATGTTGGACATCACCGTTGTCAATGGCTACAGTCCCCTCCTCTCAGTGAAAATGTTCAACGCACTCTGTCACAGCACGGCTATTCAGCTGTCGGTTCTCGATCATGTCGGAATAGAATCCAGTGATTCTTTTGCGTCTGTCACTAACGTCCCACAATCACGAGTTTGAAGCTCGTCACAGTCATTCAATCCTTGAATCCTACTCAGAATACCACAGACAAGGTTTAGACCTTTCGGATTCTCTTGAATGCTGCCATCAATTCTAGCTTATACCACGAAGATTCTGATTAAGGAATCCAAGAGATAAACATTCCAGCCTTGTTTGCATGTAGAACGGAAGTGGTTGTCAAGCACGCGTTCATAAGTGAGAATGATGATGAGCGTCACATAATTATCACATTCATCATGTTCTTGGGTGCGAATGAATATCTTAGAACAAGAATAAGTTGAATTGAATAGAAGAACAATAGTAATTGCATTAATACTTGAGGTATAGCAGAGCTCCACACCTTAATCTATGGTGTGTAGAAACTCCACCGTTGAAAATACATAAGAACAAAGGTCTAGGCATGGCCATGAGGCCAGCTCCCAAAACATGATCTAAGATAGCATAAAACTCTCCAAGATGAGAATACAATAGTAAAAGGTCCTATTTGTAGAGAACTAGTAGCTTTGGGTTTACAAAGATGAGTAAATGACATAAAAATCCACTTCCGGGCCCACTTGGTGTGTGCTTGGGCTGAGCATTGAAGCTTTCATGTGTAGAGACATTTGTTGGAGTTAAACGCCAGCTTTTGTGCCAGTTTGGGCGTTTAACTCCCATTCTTGTGCCAGTTCCGGCGTTAAACGCCGGGCATTCTTGAGCTGATTTGGAACGCCGGTTTGGGCCATCAAATCTCGGGCAAAGTATGAACTATTATACATTGTTGGATAGCCCAGAATGTCTACTTTTCAACGCAGTTAAGAGCGCGCCAATTGGGCTTCTGTAGCTCCAGAAAATCCACTTCGAGTGCAGGGAGGTCAGAATCCAATAGCATCTGCAGTCCTTTTCAGCCTCTGAATCAGATTTTTGCTCAGGTCCCTCAATTTCAGCCAGAAAATACCTGAAATCACAGAAAAACACACAAACTCATAGTAAAATCCAGAAAAGTGAATTTTAAATAAAAACTAATAAAAATATAATAAAAACTAACTAAAACATACTAAAAACATACTAAAAACAATGCCAAAAAGCGTATAAATTATCCGCTCATCAGGCGACGAGGCTCGCGATAGCAACTGGGCGCAGTGGCAGGGATAGCTCCGCAACGGTCCTTCTCCTCCGGCGTGGCTCTCTCTCCTTCTCACGACAACGCCAGCGACATTGGCGGCGTGCAGACCGACGACGACTCCCCACGGACGGCGACTGGGTAGCACGACTCCTTCCCCCATCGCAGTCCTCTCCCTCGCCTCAGATCTGATCCACGACAACGCAGGGACGGCGGCGTGACTCCCTCTCCTCGCGGCTCTGGTTCGCTCTCCTCCTCCTTCAATGGCAACAAACGACAGGCATGAATGGCGAGCCCAAGGCCAGCGGTGGTGACACAGCTCCTCCCTCTTCTCTTTTCCTTCACCAATCTCCCTTCCCCTCTGCTCTCCCCGTTCCCTCTGTTCCTTTTCTTTCTTTGGGTGTGTGTTTGTGCTGAGAGTGTGAGGAAGAGTGACGGTGGTGTGGGTTGTGTGTGTTATGTGTGTGGGTTGGGGTAGCTAGGGTTAGGTAAAAAAAATTAGGATTTTGATTTGGGAATTTTGGGTTTAATTAGAGTAAGGTAATTTTAATAAAATTAGGACATAGGGTATAAATTTGAATTCTAATTAAATACTTAAAATTACTTCAAAAATATTATTTATTGTATCAAAATACTAATTAATTTAAAATCAAATACTTTAATTGAAATTATAAGATAAAAAGATTAATTTTTTTATTTCTAAAACTTAAAGTATTGAATTATAAAAATATCAACTACTTAAATTAAATCATATAAAATTCTTATTATTTCATAACTGCCAACTTTATAATTCAAAAATAGAAAATAATTCAATAATTGTATAATTGGATAAGGATCTTAATTTATTTTAAATTCAATTAATTAAAACTTACTTTAAATATTCTTTAATAAAGTAATTTTTGAAATTAAGGTTACAAATAATAATCGAATTTGAAATTAGTTTATAATAAACCTTTTCAAAAATTCTGGGTCTTACAGTCGTAATATTTTCCCTATCAGAATGACGCAACTAGAAACGTAATATTCTAGTAGTGAAAGTATTACATTATGCCAAACTTTTTTCTACTTTAGAGTTTAGGATTTAGAATTTAAGTATATATTTTGTGTACAAATCTAATAGTTTTAATTATATTTTTAATGCATTATTTCCTTTTTATACTTCAAATGTAAAGGTAATCCAATCGATTGATTTTCTAAGAAACACCATTTCAAAATCTTCGACGGATGTAATGGATCAAAGATAAACTTTTAATTGATTGGGATTGCCAAAAAATTATTACGATGAATGGAAGATCTAATTCGTTATTGTTTTTGTTTTTTATTATTAATAAACATTATAGATGAATGATAAAATAATAATTTATAAAATAAAAAATAATTTTTATGATTAAATAAAATATATGAGATTAATTTGTAATTAAAATTAGAAATTGACTATTTAGCAATTATTAAAAAATTTAAAAAACATGTTTTGTTATGGGACCATTTAAAGGTCCAAACATGCTGGGACCATCGAATCCTTTGCCCTCTTACTGTTTGCAAAATCTTTTGTGATATGTTCTTGTTTAGATGCGACTGACACTCATCTTATGCTCTTGTTGTTTCAGTAGAGAGATGTTTTCCAGATGTAGCTGCTAGTAGGGCCTCCGTTTCAAAAAAGTTTAACAATTATTGACTAGGTGAAAAAGGAATTTTTTATAATTAGTGTTTAGTTAAGAGAGAGTATATCTTGGCCCTCAAGCCAGCAAGCTAACCACAGCGATGATGGCGCAAGCCAGAGCGAGATGACCTTTCTACAATCTGAATACAATGCTCAAGTTTCATGCCACATCAAAAGTGATTCTCCTACCTCGTTGAAGAAGAATCTTGCGGCGATTTCCAACAAAACTCGGCAACACCAACACCGTGACCCACGTCACTATGATGGCTCGGAGATCCCACACCATCACTGATGCCACAGTGGCAGTTACCGCCACATGTGCAAGAGACCGTGGAGCTTCCACATAGAGCCTTTCAGCTTTCCGATCATCGCATAAAACATGGACAACAACATAGGACACGGTCAAGACTACCAACAGTGATACAGTTATGGTAGTGTTGGTCATACTTTTAATGCTGCTGGTAGGAACAAGAATATGATGAAGAGGCTAATAATCACAACAATTGGGGTTTTATATTATGAACTTTGGTCTATCTTGTATTGTGGTATGCATGTGGTTCAAGTAGTGTTAGGTAATAAGTGATATAGCAGTATATATTGTTGGGCCAACCGTGGGGAGCTCTCGACAACCGGGGAGATTCAGAGAGGAATCAAGTGAGAGAACATAAGATGAGAAGACACCACATCCAACTCAAAACCTTAAAGTGTCAAATAAATGGGTCTCTCATCTTATAAACTCCTCACTCTTCCTTGCTTTCTTTGATGTGGGACTAACTTCAACACTCCTCACACTTGCAACACTAACAATCTCCCCCTCAAGTGTGAGCCTCTACATCAAACATCAACTTCCCTCTAGCTCCTCCACCACCATGAGTATTCATCCATCACACCGCTGCAAAACACCGTGGGACACGCCGCCCAAACCACATTTGTCGGGAAGACTTTCGATGCTTCACCTTGAATACCCCTTAAAACCACCAGACCGATTAACCATCGGCTCTGATACCAGTATGAAAGAGCCTAGCAGTAGAAACGACACAAATGTCCAACACAAGAACAATATGGAAGCACTCACAACACAATATGGCAGCAACTATAACAAGCAAATATAGCAAGTAAAGCAATAACAAGAACACACCGAAATTTTAACGTGAAAAACCCTCTCAATGTGAGAGGTAAAAACCACGGGTCGTCCAGACCAATGAAATAGCTTCACTATAATCAAATGAGGTACAAGAGAGTCTCAAACAAAGCACAAAAACGTGCATATAACCAGCCAAAACATCAAAGCACTAAAGCTTTCAAATGAGAAGCAAGAAGATGAAATATACCCCAAAAACAAAGCTGCTGTCGAAGCCAATTTCTCCCTCTGCAGACTTCCAATTTAAATCTCCACCGTCCAGAATGAAGAACAAGATGTGAAGAATTTACAGTTCAAATTTTACATCGATCCAACGGAGAAATAATGAGAAACTGCCGTTTCAAGATTGCTGCTCTGTGTAAAAATGGAAAACCTAATTTCTCTCTTGCGAAGCCAATTTCTCCTACTGCAAACCTCCAATCAACATCTCCACCAACCATAATGAAGAACAAGATGATAGAAATACGCAGTTTAAATTTCAAGCCGATTCAACGGTGAACAACTGAGAAACTGCCATTTGAAATTTGCTGCTTTGGGCAAAAAATGGAAATTCTGTTTTCTCCCTTCTTTCTCTCTTTTGGTGGCTACTCTCTTTCTCTCAAAAAATCTCAAAAAACTGAATTAGGGTTGTGACACTAGGATGTAAGAATACACCCCTAAAAAGTTAGGCTTAGGCCTCAGAAAGGAGAGAAAAAACCCAACAAATCTCCCCCTTCTCGACTAGGTGGAGGCCCTCGCCATTCTGGCGATCAAACAACATGTTTCAAACTTTTCTCTTGACAATGTTTTTGTCATCATATCAGCACCATTGTCATCAGTGTGAACTTTCTCAAGTTCTAACAACTTGGAATCTAACACATCCTGTATACAGTGATACCTAACATCAATATGTTTAGATCTTGGATGAAAAGTAGAATTCTTGGCAAGATGAATAGCACTTTGGCTATCACACAACAACACATAACGGTCTTGCTTGAAACCAAGTGCTGCAAGAAACTTCTTCATCCACAACAACTCTTTACATGCTTTAGTTGCTGCAATAAACTCTGCCTCTGTGGTAGAAAGTACAACACACTTCTATAGCCTTGACTTCCATGAAATAGCTCCCCCTGCAAACTTGACCAAATAACCTGAAGTAGACTTTTGAGAATCAATATCTCCTGCCATGTCTGCATCAGTAAAGCCAACTAGCAAAGGTTTCTCACCACTAAAACTCAAACTCAAGTTAGTTGTACCTTTGAGATATCTCATAATCCATTTAACAGCATTCCAATGTTCTTTACCTGGATTAGAGAGAAAACGACTCACTGTACCAACCGCATGAGCAATGTCTGGTCTAGTACACACCATAGCATATATCAAGCTTCCAACAGCTGAGGCATAAGGAATTTCATCCATTGCTTGTTTCTCCTCATCAGTGGTTGGACACTGCTTGGTACTCAACTTAAAATGAGGAGCAAAAGAACTAGCAACACATTTGGCATCATTCATGCCAAACATTTGAAGCACTTTCTTTATGTACTTCTCCTGTGACAAATAAAGCTTCTTGGAATCTCTATAACGAGTAATAGTCATGCCCAGAATTTGTTTGGCAGGACCCAAGTCCTTCATAGCAAAGAACTTGCTCAACTATTTCTTCAACTTATTAATCAAGCATTCTTGCCCACAGTCAAAATATCATCCACATAAAGCAAAAAAATGATAAAATCATCATCAAAAAAATTTTGCCCAAATACACAATGATCTGAAATTGTCTTACGGTAACCATGCTCCCACATAACAGATTCAAACTTCTTGTACCATTGTCTTGGAGCTTGCTTCAACCCATAAAGACTCTTCTTAAGCTTGCACACAAAATCTTCCTTTTCTTTGACAACAAAGCCCTCCGATTGCTCCATGTAGATCTCTTTATCTAAATCACCATGAAGAAAAGCTGTCTTCACATCCATTTGCTCAATTTCCAAATCAAGAGACGCTGCTAATCCAAGCACAACACGAATGGATGACATCTTCACAATAGGAGAAAAGATCTCCTCATAATCAACACCTTTTCTCTGACTAAAGCCTCTAACAACCAATCTAGCCTTATACCGACGCTTAGAATTGTGTTCTTCATTCTTGATTTTGAATACCCATTTGTTCTTCAAAACTCGCATACCCTTCGGTAGCTTCACTAACTCATAGGTATCATTCTCAAGCAAGGACTTCATTTCTATTTGCATAGTTTCAAGCCATTGAGCTTTGCTTTCATCTTCAACAGCCTCTCCAAAGCATTCAGGTTCTCCCCCATCAGTCAACAAAACAAACTCATGTGGAGAATACCTTGACGAAGGCTTCCTCTCTCTTGTAGACCTTCGGAATGCATTTGCAGGAATTTCCAAACCTGGTTCTTCAGCTTGATCATCATCACCAACTTCATCAAGTATTGGATCAACTGTTCCATCTTCACCTGCACTTGTATCATGCTCATTATTTCGAGCTTCAACTCTACCATCTTCTACCATAGGTATAAAGGGAGTAATATCCAAGTCAGAAAAATTATCACTAGGCTGAACCATTGGCTTCTCTGCATTATCAATATCCTTCAATGTTTGGTCTTCAACAAAGACAACATCTCTACTTCGAATCACTTTCTTGCTAACAGGATCATAAAACCTGTAACCAAACTCATCCATGCCATAGCCAATAAAAATTAAATACACTGCCTAGTCTTTACATCAAGTTTAGATCTCTCATCTTTGGGAATATGAACAAAAGCTTTACATCCAAAGACTCTTAAATGATCATAAGAAACATCTTTACCTAACCATACCTTCTCTGGCACTTCAAATTGCAAGGAAATACATGGTGTCCGATTCAATACATGAACAACGGTGTTCAAAGCTTCACCCCAAAAGGATTTTGCCAATCCAGATTGTGACAATAAGCACCTAACTCTTTCAACCAATGTTCTGTTCATCCTTTCAGCCAAGCCATTCAACTGAGGAGTCTTCGAAGGAGTCTTCTGATGTCTTATACCATGCTCTTTACAATAAGCATCAAATGGACCTAAGTACTCACCACCATTGTCAATACGAATGCATTTCAACTTCTTCCCAGTTTCTCTTTCAACAGAAGCTTGAAATTGCTTGAACACATTCAAAACTTGATCTTTGGTCTTCAAAGTGTAAACCCATAATTTCCTAGAATGATCATCAATAAAGGTTACAAAATAGATAGACCCTCCAAGTGTTCTTATCTTCATCGGCCCACATACATCAGAATGCACCAAGTCAAGTATCTCTGGCTTCCTTGAAGGTAGATGGCTCTTAAAAGAAACCCTGTTTTGTTTTCCAGCAAAATAATGATTGCACTTTTGCAAAGCAACCTTACAACCAGATAAAAGAATCCTCTTGGATAACATATTCATGCCCTTCTCACTCATATGACATAATCTCTTATGCCATAAATCAGTTTCATTAACAAACTCAGCAGCATTAACAACATCTTTCACAATCTTTGCTTGAGTTAAATAAAGAGTAGAGTGTGGAGGACCTCTAGCAACAACCATGGAATCCTTGGTGAGCTTCCAACTATCACGAGAAAATGAGCTATCCAAAGTGGAAGAACACAATATGAGAAGACATCACATCCAACTCAAAACCTTAAGATGCCAAATAAATGAGTCTCTCATCTTATAAACTCTTCACTCTTTCTTGCTTTCTTTGATGTGGGACTAATTTCAACACTCCTCACACTTGCAACACTAACATATATAACATGTGTGGTTGTATGAAGCACTACTGGAGTTATATATAATATATAAAGAATGTAAAAGGTAATGTAACCAATGTGCGTCCAACTTCAAAGGGAACTTTTTTTTCTGTCACAGCTTGAAATTCTTCCAGTTAATCACCATCAAGATTACAACCACGTTATGTGATAAAATAATAAAGGGACTCTGACAAAATTCTAGAATTATAGACCATATTTACACTGTTGTTTTCACTTTTGGACTAAGTTGTATGTATATAAACATCAGACTTTTCTTAAGGATACACATATATAGTATTCATCAATTTAATGCCTTTGCCATATCTAAATCCCTACAAAAGTACAAAGTCCCTCAAAAAGCGCAAATTGAGGGCAAAGAAAATTATAGCTAGAACTGAGTTGCTGATTATGTTAAAGAAAGAATCATATGAAAGACGACAAAACACCAGTTGATAGAATCAGATACCATGCTTGAATTTAAGTTGGGAAAAAGGAAAACAAAACTAAATATGCTAATCATTGATATAAAATTTGCTCATAAATACAAAGTTTTGATACTAATTTATAGACAGCATTATTTAAAATTAAATTTATATTATTCATTTGCCATTTACGTTTTCATCTCTTCTTTCCAGCTTAAACACTAGGATTAAAGATTTTCACATGAAATTAAATAGGTATAATTCTCCATGACCTATTCAATCATTAATCTAGCTCTAGAATTCCTATAAATTTGGAACTCATCATATGGTGCAATTAGTTGATTAGTCTTTAATTAGTTTGTTATTAGAAAAGTTTGTTGATCTAGATAGAGGACATTTTAGTATTCAGGTTATGTGTATGTGCAGAAAATAATGTAAACCAGTTAAAATTAGTGATAACTCATTACTACATATAGGCAAGACTAGTGTAAAGATGCCATAGCATTATTGCTTTTAGTTTCAGGCATAAGCTCTCATAAATTATGCGGGGAAAACTGAATAGTAAAAGAACAAAACATAAAATTACAAATTCAGTCTCATTAGTACTTGCTTGCAAAACTTTTTTATTCAGTGATCTAATAAAACCAAAAAGTTTCCTTAACTTCCACCTTCCACAAGGCAAAAAGGATGCACCAACACCAACAGCAATAACTGATTAGCAATAGATAGTAACAAGTGTTGACAGAAAGTTCCCAAAATTTCATGGAATGCGTCTTAATAAGTTTATAGCTGCTGATTGAGATAAGGATCTTTCGGAGTTTTAGGGGATATATTTCCAAGAATCTCACTTACATTGGTAGATGCATTCTTCAACCAGGAAGTGCTTCGTGTTAACCATCCGTTATCTGCTTGTTCTTGTGCTTCCTGCAGCTTGCTTTGTCTTTCTTCTTCCATTTTATCAATCCACCTTTTGGCCATGAAAGTCTTTATGGCTTGCACACCTTGACCTACAATCTCCTTTGGTGGCAATTCAAGAGGGTTCTGCTCTAAGTTAAGCTTGGTCAAGTAATGAAGGCTACCGAATGTATCGGGGAGCTGATGAATCTGGTTGTTGCTGATGTCCAATTCCCTGAGGTTAATCAGATCACCAAATGTCTCTGGAAGTTCTTGAAGGTCGCTGAAGTTACTGCCAAGGTTGAGAATTTCAAGATTGGTTAATTTCCCTATTGCCTTTGGAAGGCCATTTAGCTCATTGAAGTGAGCATCAAGGTAGCGCAAGGACTGCATCTCACATATGGATGAGGGGAGGGAACGGAGCTTGTTCAATTGAACTGAAAGCTTCTGTAAGCTCTGTAATTCATATCCAATGTTAGTTGGCAAATATCCTAGATTGTTAAAGCTCGCATCTAGCTCCACCAAAGACCTGATCATTTCATATAAGTAAAATCAGTTCGATCAATGATAATTAAAGCATCCCTAATCTAGATATCATATGCAGAAGTGTCACAAGGTTCTCAATTCTTGGTCAAATATTTTTCTTTTTTCAGATACTTAAAACACATTTTAAGTTGATTTTTTATTAATTGCAATGTGTAGAGAACCAAAATAGTGAGTTCTCAACCGATATTGGTATTTAAGACTTTAAATAAAATTCAAAAAATTTTAGTTAGAAATAATTTTACCAATCTAAATAAAACTTTCAAATTATAAATATTAAGTTCTCCACTATATTGATCTACAAAGTTGAGTTCTTTTTTGAAAACAAATGAATTTAATTATTAGTCCTTCTGGATTTTCATTCAGCTAATTCAAGCATAAATTCAGGAAAATATTTCCATGTTAATGTTGATGGTTGGCACTTCTCTGACATTAATGACTAAATAACACGGTTACCCCCATAAATACCATAGCAAGTGGAAGGGGCTGGACAGCTTGCAGCACCATCTATACCCAGATTCCACACCCCCAATCTCGCTACCTTGGTTGAGACAGCAATAATTATCCTAGATAAGTTTTACATCAGTAACAACAAACAGAGTTGGATATCATGACATGGGGCCTGCTGCAGATAAGTTTTACATATGGAGGGACAAAACCTTGGGAGTCAAGTTACTTCGTCAAGCTTGAGTTGTTGGAATAACATGATATGTCATTAAGTTTTAAATTAAAACCTATCCATGATTTTTATCATGTATAGCATCTACCAATTTTATATGATCTCAAACCAAGGTTATAATCCAAATTGATGAAACAGCCAACAGTAAATAAACAATGACCGTCTTACGAATTCAAGTATAGACTTCTATCTTTCACATGCATACCTGCACTTACAGATGGAATCAGGAAGAGCAGTTAGCTTGTTTGTAGATACGTTGAGGATTTTAAGCTTCTGTAACAAGCCAATCGACTCTGGTAGTGACTCCAAAACATTTGATGACACGTTAAGCTCTTCGAGATTTTCCAATCCACCTATTGATTCCGGAATTACCTATTTGGCAGCAAAGAATTATAGTCACATAAAAATAGCTAGGAAGTACATACTAAGAGAATCAATATTTCCAGTATTATTTTAGACATATCAATGCAGCATGGGAAAGCCTATACATTCAAGATAAAAACCATAAATTCACTGTCAACGACCGATGCAAATTTCTAGAATAATGTTAAAGATTAGCACTCTCATTTCTCCAATCTTGCATATTTGATTAAGATAAAAAATTTCACGTGAAAAAAATGCCTAGCTAAATTAACTTATCAAACCAGGCTTTTATACCATTCAGTCTCTTATTTGCAAACTTATAAATATTTGCACATTTATAAATAGTTTGTAAAGAATGACAATTTAGTAATAAATTTCCAAAAAGAAAATAAGCAAGACGGTATATAAATACCTATCAAACCTTAAACAAAACAGTCTGTTAGCTCGTATCAACTTTAGTAGGTAACTAACAAGAGATGCTAACAAATTGCAATTAACTAGCAATTTTTCTTTTTGAATTTTCTCTTTAGAAAAAACTTGAATGCTAATTATCATGGAAAACATTCATATTAATAATGCTATACATTTGTAAAATTTTTTAGAATTTTCATGATCTTGTTTCTAAAATTTAAAATTATCTAAAATCAACTTATGAAACCTATAAATAAGTCATTATGGAGTTCATTGTAACTAATTAACAAACATTTTAAATTTCACTAGTCTTTATACTCTGTACTTAACCCATCAATAATATAACTATCAAATTTCTCAAACCATTTATCCAAACTATTTATTCATCAAAATTATCCTCATTACAATATTTAAGTTTATAATACACTAAACCAATATCAAACTATTTCATAAACTAACCATTCAAAAGGTAAATATATATATAATGAAAAAGACATGGAATGTGTGGTTACCGAAAGCTGGTTGCCAGAAAGAAGGAGCACCACCAAGCTCTGAACACGTCCAAATCCCACCGGTAGAAGCTTGAGGTGGCGGCCAGAAAGGTCAACTCTCTCGACACCTTTCACATTAGCCTCCTCCAGTATCCAGTTAACTTCTTCATTGACCTCATCCCCTCCACCAGCACCATCGTCATCGTCGTCGTCCTCCTTTCCCTTCTCATAAATCTTGACCAACCTCTTTTCCGCATCGCTGAGCAACTTCTGGTACGCAGCATGCATCTCTTCCAACTGTATGAGGGACTTATACATTCTCATCTCTTGCTCCGCGGCGTCCTTGCACTCCTTTTCCCTCTGAGCAATGTGGTCACGCCACGTGGCAGGGGAAGACTCCGGGGGCATTTGGAGGGCGACGATCTCCTCCAGCTGGCGGTTGAGGTGGGCGTCGATGTCAGCAAGCTTGGTCTTAGCATTGTCGATCTCCTCGTGTGTAGGGCGCTCGCCGATGAGCTTGAGGACCTGTCGGGCTTGGGAGACGTCGGCGATGGCACGTGTCATGGAAGCGAGGAGGGCGGGGTCAGTTAGCTGAGGCATCTGACCTATGATCTCGGAGTGGCGGTGGTGGGAAGAAGAAGGGGAAGAGAGGTGAGGGTGGGGTTGTTCAATGTCGAATTGGGATTGGGAATTGGTGGCATTAGTGGGGGAGGTTGTGGTTCTTGGACTGAAGGAAGGGAGGCGGGACATGACGTAGGAGAGGATCGGGAAGTTTCCTGGGTGGGGATCCATGGTCATGGTGAGACAAATGTAGGTTCAGAGATTGTTTATTGTTATTGAATGTGTTCGTGTGTGATGTAATGTGATGTAGTTTCTGGAGAATAATGCAGAAAAAGTTCGTTGAGATTGGGATTGGCATGGAAGAAAAAGGTTAAGTGATTAATTAGTTAGTTAGTTTGTTTCGAATTGTTGGTTGATGCGGGAGTACGTAAGTGGACTGGATCAAATTGCGTTATTATTAAGCACCTAGGATTGGCTCACGTGGACGTAACCACAGTAACTAAGGTATTCATTTTAAATACTAGTCCAATCCCCCGCATCTTGCGTGGTAATAATTGTAATAAATAACTGCATCAATTAAAGGTACTAAAAACAACTTAATTCTTTTTTAATTTAGAAATAAAAAGTCGATGTAATTTTTTAATTAGGGTTAATGCTTAAATTCGTTCTTAAAAGATCACGTTGAATAATTTTTTTAATCAAATTAGTCTCTAAAAAATAAATTATAAGTTAAATTAGTCCTTCTGTCAGTTGAATGATGACATGTCACATTAAGTGTCATGTGGCATGATGACGTAACACGCCACGTGGCAGGTCAGTGATTTGACATGTAAAAAAATTTGTTATTAGTCAAAATAGTTCTTAAAAGTCTAGACGTAAGTCATTTTCATCCCTCAAATATTAAAAATTAGTCAAACTAATCCTTATATAATTTTTTTATTTTTTCTTCATAATATTAAATTTAAAATATTTTTTATACTGTTAATTTTAATAAAAATGTAATTGACAAACAAAATATTAGTAATTGTATCTTTTCTTCTTAAAAATTTTTTCAATAAAATTATCTCTCTTCTTTAATTCTTCTCAAAATCTCTCTTATTCTTTTCTATTCTAAAACTTTTTTTTTACATTATTGTATTTTGCTGGAATATATAGATATACTCAAAATTGAAATGTATGTATTTATTAACCTAAACAAAGTTATACCACTATTTTTTTTATTACATCTTTTTTTCCATTATGGTATCACTTACATATAGGATGTAATGGTAGTGATACTTAGAGTCAAAATTCAAGAAGATCCATAAATTTTGCTTCAATTCCTATATAAACTGATTGTGATAAACTAGTTTTTCAATTATTAAGTTTTACTATATAAATTAAATAATAATAATAATTATAATTTTAAAAAATTTAAAAGATTTAAAATTTAAAATAATTACTATATTATTTAATAAAATTTAAAATATTAAATTTTTAAATATATAATTAACAATAATTTGATAAACTCATTTAAATAAAAAAATTCATATAAAAAATTACAATTTGAAAATGTAAAATTTTAAAATATAAATGACAAAATAACTTTATAAAAATTTAATTATTTTTATTATTTTATGTAAAGAGAATTTTGTTTAAGGTTTAAAAAATAATATTAAAATTAGTAGTATAAAAAAATATTATAAATTTAATATTATAAAAAAATTATATAAGAATTAGTTTGATTAATTTTTAAAATTTGAGGGATAAAAATGACTTACATCTGGACTTTCAAAGACTATTTTGACTAATAAAAATTTTTTTTACATGTTAATGTCATGTGTCACTGACTTATCACGTGACACTTAACGTGATACGTCATCATCCAACTGACGAAAAGACTAATTTGACTTACCATTTATCTTTCATTGACTAATTTGATTAAAAAAAATCATTTAAAAATAAAAATAAAGATTGCGTGAAAAAACGAATTTGAACATTAATTCTTTTTAATTAATTATAATGCAAACCTTTTTAAAATAATTTTTTATCAAAACCTAAATTGATTAAGACTTGTATCAAGTTTAAATACGGTTAGTGTCACTAAGAATCAATAGCTATTTTGTATTAAATAATTTATATAAGTAGTCAAACTATTGAATAGTTTTTTTAATTTTTTTTAACCTAATTTTCTATTTTTTAACAACTTTATTTATAAGTATGTGATTTTTTTTTAAAAGAAAACATATACATACGTAATTTATCTCATTATCTAGTAATTATCTCTAAACACTAATAACTACTTTTTTTTATCAAAAATAATAATCTCTATAGATTGACTCTCATTTTTATTATCTTTTCAAGAAGTATCCACAACCATAACTCAGACATTCATATCTTTATTATGGACAAAAAATTTGACTATTCTGCTGCCTAAATTTTCAACCTGTTGTATATATATATAATTTTTTATGAAAAAAATACTACACAATTTGAAATTTAAGGACAAATTTAAAATTTAATATTTTATAATAAATATTTATAAATATTTTTTTTTGTTTCTTAATTTGCCTGCACACTTTCTCAATTTTCCTACACCAATATAGAGTAATATCTTTATGAAATAATAATTTAGCTAATGATTTATACATAAATATAATCAAATATTTCAGCAACGTGGTTCGTAATAACCACCATACATGACATTAACAGTGTTTCAATATTTAATATTTTGACACTTAAATAGCTTCTTTTTTCAGACTACTCAAACAAAATTGATATTATTTTTAACTAGATTGTGATGTATTGATTAAGAAAAAGATATTTTTAAATTATTCTACTAAATATTATGTAATTAGAGAGTGAATATTTACTCTACTAAATATTATGAAAAAATTACCGAAACTATTGTCGAGGCAAAAAATGAAAGGAGAACCGTAAATTATAAAATCTTTAAAACAAAAGTCTATAAAAATAAAGTCTATTTTTCAACCACTTTTTTGCTAGCTAAATAATTTTTTTTAACGGATTATATTAGATAACTTGTTTACCCTTTTACTCTATTTTTTTTAAAGTAGATAAAGAAGATGTTATTACTTATTACATACCAAATCAATCTATTTTATTTGAACTTATACAAAAACACAATTAAAGGAAATAATAATAATTTTGCAAATCAATATAATAGAAAGTAAAAAAAAAATAAATTAATTTTTAAACAAAAAATAATGTATAAAAAGATAGAAAAATAACTAAAAGTCCAAAGAATTCAACATATGATAAGGGATTTAAATAATAAAAGTTAAAGAAAATTATATAGTCTAAATTCCAAAGCATTCTATCATAGGAATTTGCATGAGGTATTCAATTGTATAAGGATAATTTTAATAAAAAGAACATTTTCACTAAGGCAAAATCTATCCAGATGAATAAAGAGCATTTAAAATATTATAAAAAAAATTCAAAAATATATAAATAAAGGACTAATTAGCCCATCCAAATTTCTTTAGAGTTGTGTCAAGTTTTATGTAATGAAAGGCTTAGAAATAGAAAGAAAAGTCTCTACATTTATAATTAATTCCAAACTTTTAAACAAAGTTTTAAAATAGAAAAGATATCCCATATATAATAAAAATGGCTTAATTAAAAAATTAAATTATATTACTATCTTTTTTAAATTTGATCTAAAATTAAGATATTATCAAATTTCAGTAAAAAAAAAAAGAAAAGATAAAAGAATATTTTTATAGTTCATTCCGATTATTATTAGTAGAGCATAATGTCTCGAGAATTAAAAAATGCATCAAGTGAGTTTCACGAAATTATAAAAATATATTTTAGAGTAAAATATTAGTTTGGTCTCCAATATTTAGATCAAGTCCAAATTTGATTTCTAACATTTCAAATACCCTATTTCAATCTAAAAAAATTTTAAATATTTTATTTTAGTCTCAAAAAATTTTAAACAGATTCAATATTGTCTCACCATTAAATTTTGACATGAACAATTTGTATATTGAAGAACCAATAATTTTCAATTTCATTTTGTAAGTGAAATCGACCTACCAATGATCACTAATGCAAAAAAATTTTCTAAGTCTTGAGCGCTAATGATCGATGGCTATGATTTGGAGTTTTGTTCAAAAAGCATATCCAAAAGAAGTGTTATTTATAAGAATTTGGTTATATTTTTTTAACACATAGAAAAAAATATGACTTAACTAATAATATTATAATGTCTATATCAATCACTCTGTTAATTATTCGTACCAAATTTAAGATTATGACAATATTAAACTCGTTTAAAATTTTTTGGGATAAAAATAGAACATTTAAAATTTTAGGAACTAAATTAAAATTTGATCAAAATAATAATTTACCCTATATTTTAACTATATATATGTTATCATAGTCTATTTAGATGATGTATTAGTATATTATAAAGGGACTAATTAACATATTCATCAGTATTTAAAAAAGTTTACTGATATCATTAAAGAAAATAGACTCGTCATATTAAAAAAGGAAATGAAATAATTTACGGCAAGAGTTAGATTTTTAGGAACAAAATATATCAGGGTACAATTACACCATCAAAAGATTAATCAAAGTTGCTGATAAAATTTCAAATGAAATTACACATAGAAATAAGAAAACAATCACAAAAATTTTTAAGATGACTTAATTATGTAGTAAATTTTTTACTAAAAATAAGAATTATGTGCGAATTTTTATGTATAAGGTTAAGAAAATTAGCTCGTCCATGGATAGAGGAAATATCAACAATAGTTTAATAAATTAAAAACATTATAAAAGAAAATTTCGTGTTTAAGTATATTTAATATGCTAATCTAATTAATAATAGAAACAGATGCGTAAGAACCAGAATATGGAGGAGTTCTTAAATAGATTTTTCTATATTCACCAAAAGAATAAGTAGTTAGATATATTTTAGAATACGAAATTCAGTTTCAAAAACTTATGTGACAAATAAAAATGAAATTTTAGCAATTGTTTTATGTGTTTTAAAATTTAAGAATATATTTAATAAATCCTTTTTATTTAATAAATTCTTTTTGCAAAGTTGCTCCTAGTGTCTTACAAAATGATATTAAAATTTTTGTATCAAGACAAATTATCTTTCAAATGGCAGGTTATGCTATCATATTTTTATTTTATTTTTGAACATATTAAAGGTGAATTAAATACATAACTGATTTTTTACTAAGAGAATTACTATAAAAAATTCGCTAATTACTATAAGATTTATCATTGAATTCCGTGTAAGACTATTTCAATGAATTTACTGTCACATTTTATATGGGAGGTAACGAATATTTTATCTGGCCAAAATATTACTGTTGGATTTCGTTACCAGCTGTAAAATTTGCTAGTAAATTTTGGTGCGAATGACTAATTTATTGGTACCAATATTATCGTCAGATTTATAGGAGGAAAAATTTAACAATAACCCCAAAAAATGAAACATGTCATTTTGGTAACTAGAAGGTCGTTACCGTCGAATTTTTTTCACGGGTAATTCGACGATAAATTTGGATAAATTTAAAGTGCGAACTCCTTCTCCCTCATTCTGTGAATTCAGTCTCTCTCTCCTCTTCTCCTCTCCTCTTATCCCTCTCCTTTTCTCCGAAATCCACTTCCATCGGCATTGCAAGCTATCCTTCGTTACCACCGCATAGCATTTGGTGGTCGCTGCTGATGTGGAAAGCATGTAAAAACTATCTCCTGTATCTCTACGCACCACCACCACTGTATCATTGGCCATTGGGAGTTCATAATGCACTGTCATTACTGCCGTCGAAGTCTAATACGCTACAGATAAATATTGTCTTCATTTTGTTTAGTTTTCGTAAAAGAAAAAACTTTATATAATTTTTTTTACTGAAACAGATTTTGTCACCATCCCACCGCCACCACTACTGCGCTGCTACCACCAGAGATAAAGTTTCATTCAACCTTAACTTAAATTTTTCTAACTTAAGGTATTATTGTTACTTTATTTAAATTTTTTGTGTCATGTGTGGTT
Source organism: Arachis stenosperma (assembly GCF_014773155.1). NCBI lineage: Eukaryota > Viridiplantae > Streptophyta > Magnoliopsida > Fabales > Fabaceae > Arachis > Arachis stenosperma. Next base: position 94,584,609 of record NC_080386.1, on the reverse strand, counting down.
AGGATTCAAAAGCTTTAATATATTAGTTTTCTTTAAAGAAATTTTTTATTAAATGTGTTATTAGGGTTGCATTGTGTCGCTTGTTCTATTATTTTATTCTAATTAAGAATTAAATAGAGTTAGGTACTTTAAATTTGTCAATTAAGATAATTATGTAGATAAATTTGTTTTTTAATTTTTTATTAATTTAGGATTTATTAAAACTTTTATAAAATTGTTTTATTTAATTTTTTATTAAATATGTGATTAAGGTTACATTGAGTTGTTCGTTATATTGTTTTAGTCTAATTAAAAATTAAATAGGGTTAGGCATTTTAAATTTGTCAACTAAGGTAATTATGTAGATAAATTAATTTTTTAATTTTTATTAAATTTTTATTAAATAAGGTTTACTGTTGAAGTTAAGTTAACTAGAGTTTTCAGTTAACGTAAGTAATTAATTATGTAGATTTATTGGTTTACAGTTTATTTTCAAGAATTTTATTCATTTTCATTATTAACTTTGTATATTAAGTTTTAATTTTTACTAACTTCATCGCTATTGCCAAGTAATAAGGTGATGTTTACTAGAATCATTATAGAATTGTATGTTTGCTTAAATTTTTCTTTGTTTTAATATATGGTTGTAATGGGTTAATGTTCAAATTCGTTCATGAAAGATTACGCGATCTTCATTTTCGTCCCCGAATGATTTTTTTTTAATCAAATTAGTTCCTGAAAGATAAACTGTTAGTCAAATTAGTCCTTCCATCAATCAGATGATGACGTGTCACGTTAAGTGCCACGTAGCATGATGACGTGACACGCCACGTGGCAAGTCAGTAATACGTGGCCCGCCACGTGACAGGTCAGTGACACGTGGCATGCCACTTGTCACTTGACATATAAAAAAGTTTTCTATTAGTCAAAATAATCCTTGAAAGTCTAAACATAAGTCATTTTCATCCTTCAAATTTTAAAAATTAGTCAAACTAGTCCTTTTATAATATTTTTTTATACTACTAATTTTAATATTATTTTTTAAATCTTAATAAATAAAATTCTCTTTACATAAAATCATAAAAATAATTAAATTTTTATAAAGTTATTTTGTCATTTGTATTTTAAAATTTTACATTTTCAAATTGTAATTTTTATATGAATTTTTTTTATTTAAATGAGTTTATCAAATTATTATTGATTATATATTTAAAAATTTAATATTTTAAATTTTACTAAATAATATAGTAATTATTTTAAATTTTGAATCTTTAAAATTTTTTTAAAATTATAATTTTTATTATTATTTAATTTATATAGTAAAACTCAATAATTGAAAAACTGGTTTATGGAACACTTTTTGAATCTTAATATTCTAATATAATTTTTTCAATATTTCATTTAAAACAAAAGGAATTTTATTTCAATACGAAGCATATCTATTTATACAATGTACTAATGCGGAGTAGCCTGTGTTATGCATATGTATAATATTTCCTATATCATTTTATCTCATTGATTTGTGAAATTAAAAGAAAAATTATATAATCTATCTCAAACATATGAAACACACAAAAATTTATTATGATGTTTGCACGTATTACGTTTAAAAAGCAATTCATTTATAATAATAATAATAATAATAATAATAATAATAATAATAATAATAATAATAATAATAATAATAATAATTAACCAAAAAATTTTCAATATTTTGTAAAGTTTGGAATTGAAGCAAAATTTGTGGATCTTCTTGAATTTTGACTCTAAATATCACTACCATTACCTCCTATATATAAGTAATACCGTAATGGAAAAAAAAAGATGTAGTAGAAAAAAATAGTAGTATAACTTTGTTTAGGTTAACATACATAAATTTTTATTTTGAGCATATAACTTTGTTTAGGTTAATAAATACATACATTTTAATTTTGAGTATATATATATTCCAGCAAAATGTAGTCATGTAACAAAAAAGGTTTTAGAATAGAAAAGAATAAGAGAGATTTTGAGAAGAATTAAAGGAGAAAGATAATTTTATGAAGAAAAAATAAAAAAAATTATATAAGGACTAGTTTGACTAATTTTTAAAATTTGAGGGATGAAAATGACTTACGTATGGACTTTCAATGACTATTTTGACTAATAAAAAACTTTTTTATATATCAAGTGACACGTGTCACTGACCTGTCACGTGGCGTGCCACGTGTCACTGACCTGCCACGTGGCGTGTCATGTCATCATGCCACATGACACTTAACGTGACACGTTATCATCCAATTGACGGAAGGACTAATTTGACTAACAGTTTATCTTTCAAGGACTAATTTGATTAAAAAAATCATTCGGAGACGAAAATAAAAATCGCGTGATCTTTCAGAGACAAATTTGAACATTAACCCATGGTTGTAATTGTTTAAAGTTTGAAAATTGAAAAATTTTTGTGGTGGTGGTCCTTGAGTCCAGAAATATTTTTTTCAAAATTTCGTTATAATTGTTTAAAGATATGTTTGGTTTGTAAAAGTTGAAAATTACATTTGGTGAAAATTGCTAATTATAATCGAAATTTTTAAAAAATTTAAAAATATGTGTTGGTTGTTTGTTTTAATATATTCTTGCAATTATTTTAAATTGCAAAAGTTGATATGTTTTTGCGAAGATCTTTAAATTAAGGAAAATTCTACCGAAATTTTTTAAAAATTTAATAATTAAGTTGTGTTGTTGGTTAAATTTTAGATTGTTTGTGGTAAAATAATCCTAAATCATCGTTTATGGATATACGATAAGAATAATGAACAATGGGAGAGGGGATAAAACCTAAGTTTTTTGAGGAAATTGATCAATTTGTAGCATATGTGTTCAATGTAAAACCTTATAGATCACCAGGATCGGAGTATCTAAGTCTGATTTAAATACTCTTTTTTGTGAATTATTTGCCGCTGCATTTATTTATTTATATTCATTTTATATTCCAGTGCAAACATTAATGATTTTTTAATTGTTTTAATTATTTATTTTAGGTAGACAAAATCAGCAAAGGTAGTATCAGAATTAGCAATTTGCAGATTTTTATGACCAACGAAATATAAAATTTATTTCTTTTTTTATTTCTTTAATAAAAAATAATATATTCCTTAACATGCATATACTTTTCATAATATGCCACATAAATTTATATTTTTTATAATAATATTTGATGAGCGGATATTTTATACGTTTTTGGCATCATTTTCATATAGTTTTTATTATGTTTTGTTTAAGTTTTATTAAATTTTCATAAGTTTTAGTGTGAAATTCATATTTTTGGATTCTACTTTTATTTTGTGTATTTTATGATGATTTCAGATATTTTTTAGCTGAAATTAAGGAGTTTTAGCAAGGTCTGATTCAGAGACAGAGAAAAGACTGCAGATGCTGTCAGGATCTGACCTCCATGCACTCGAAGGAGCATTTCTGGAGCTACAGAAGTCCAAATGGCATGCTCTCAATGCCTATGGAAATCTAACATCCAGGGCTTTCTAGAAATATATAATAGTTTCTACTTTACTTCAGAAATGAAGGCTCAAAACTGGCATTCAACGTCAGCCACCAATCCCAGTCCTGGCGTCCAATGCCCAAAGGGGAGTAGCTGGCGTCCAAACGCCCAAAAGGGAGTCCAAGGCTGGCGTTCAACGCCCTAAGAGGGTGCTAGCTCGTGAATTTCACTCAAGCTCAGCCCAAACACTTACCAAGTGGGTCCTAGAAGTGGATTATCGCACTACTAGACTAGTTTACCTTTATGTAATCTTTAGTTGCTAGATTAGTATATATACGAGAAGATCACCCTTGTTCCGGGGGTTCCGCCAATCTTCTTCCTCACCCCCCACTTTATTTTTGAACATTGTACAGTATGAGTCACTAACCTCCTAAGGTTAAGGTTAGGAGCTCTGCTGATTCTTATGGATTAATAATATCACTATTCTATTTCAACCTATGCTTGATTCTATTCTAAGATTTATTTTCGTTCTTCATCCTAATGGATTGGGAGTGTAGCTTAACCATCATCCCTATTCACATGGATTCTTGTGAGTCCTTGATGGGATAGTATTGAACCAATAGCTTGATTATACATCTCTTAGACGGCTGATCCACATCTTCGTTGGGTACTTTTCGAGACATCAGTGAAGCCGAGGTGCGGGGTGATTAGGGCCTTTATGGTATAGGCTAGAACCAAAGGAGGAGCGTTCTCTGATCCGGATAATCCGATCTTGTCTGTGATATTTTGAGTAGGATCACCAAGGGAATGGATTGCTAGAGCACCCCCCGTTCAAATTGGATAACCGCTAACCCCGGCGTTTGATCTGAACAGAGGAGATTAATGACCGCTGACCAAGCGTTAATCATATACAGCCTGCCATGGAATGAATCAATCAGAAGTTGGAGTAGATGGTGAGAAAAGTTGATCCAGAAGGAAGAAAGATCTCTGAAGTCTCAACTGTTCTCATACCATTGATTTCACACCTATCTAGTAACGTTTTATTTATTTATCTATTTTATGCGTTTTCTCGTAACAACTATATTTTCTATTCGCCTAACTAAGATCTGCAAGGTATCCACTGCTTGCTCAATCCAACAATCTCTGTGGGATCAACTCTCACTCACCTGGGTATTACTTGGACGACCTGGTATACTTGCCGGTCTATCTGTGCAAAACGTGCGGAGTCAGTTTCGTGCACCAAGTTTTTGGCGCTGTTGTCGGGGATTGTTCGGATTTGACAAACTACCAGATTTTCTTGTTGCTTAAATTAGGTACTTTTTACTGTTTTGTTTTGTGTCTTTTGTTTTCTTTTTCAAAAAAAAAAATTGAAAAATTATGTCTTTTATTTAAGTCTACTGTCAATTCTTAAGTTTGGTGTTCTTTATTTTCTTTAAATTTTTCAGATTGTTCTTGAGTGTTCTTCTTGGTATTCAAGTTGTTCTTGTTTCTTTTCTTGTTTTGATCTTAAAATTTTTAAGTTTGGCGTCCTTTAGTATTTTTCTTAAAAATTTTCGAAAAAACTAGTGTTTTGATTTAAAAATTTTAAGTTTGGTGTCTTTTGGTTATTTTTTCTTTTTCTTCATTAATTCAAAAAATCAAAATATCTTTTTTATTTTTATTTAAAATTTTTGAATTCCTTGCTTTCTTTTCTTATCTTGATTTAAAATTTTAAGTTTAGTATTTTCTTGTTGGTAAAGTTTGAATTTTAAATTTTAAATCTTATCTTATCATATCTTTCTTTCCTTTCTTATCTTTTCATCTTTCTTTAAATTTCAAAAATCCTATCTTATCTTATTTCAAATTCAATTTTTAAAACTCAGTTTCAAAATTTAAAATTTAAAAATTCAGATTTTAAATTTCAAATTTAAATCATTTTCAAAATTCAAATTTCAAAGCTTATCTTTTCAAATCTTTTTCAAATCTTCACCATATCTTATTTTTTTAACTTATTTTCAAATCTTTATCTTATCTTGTTTCAATTTCAAAATTCAAAATCAAATCTTTTTCAAATCTTTTCAAATTTTTATCTTATCTTTTCTAATTTTAAATTTCAAAACTTTTTAAAATTAAATCTTTTTCAAATATCCTATATTATCTTATTTTCAAATCTTTCTTAATTAGTTGCTTGTTTTCTCTTTTTTCTTTTTCAAAACTTCCTAACTAATTTCTCTCTCTTCTTTTTTCGAAAATCATCTTTCAATTTTCAAATCTTGTTAGTTAATTAATTAGCTTTTAATTTCGTTCTTGTTTTCAAAATTAAAGTAAGAAATAAAATAAAAACAAAAATATTTTAATTCTAGTTTCTCTTTTTACTTCTTAATTTTTGAATTCTTCTACCTCTCTATTCGAGTCCTTTTTCTCATTCCTCTATCTTCATTCTTCTTTCTTCTTTACATCTCACAGGGAGTTCTCTATCCTTTAACATAGAGCTCCTATTCTCTTTCTTTCTTGTTTTCTTGTTTATGAGCAGGAACAGAGATAAAGAATCTCTCTTTGATCCTGATCCTAAACCTGAGAGGACCCTAAGGAGACATTTACAACAAGTTAGAGCACAACACTCCGGAAGAGACCTTACAGAGCTTTTCGAACAAGAAATAGAAAATACAAACATGGTAGTCGAACAAAACAATCGAGGAGATGCAAGGAAGGTTCTTGGTGACTTTACCTCACCCAATCCTGACCTCTATGGAAGAAGTATCTCCATGCCTACCATTAGAGCAAATAACTTTGAGCTTAAGCCTCAATTAGTCTCTCTAATACAACATAATTCCAAATTTCATGGACTTCAACTGGAAGATCCACATCATTTCCTATCTGAATTCTTGCAAATCTGTGATACTATTAAGACCAATGGAGTGGATCCTGAGGTATACAGACTTATGCTTTTTCCTTTTACTGTTACAGACAAAGCTAGGATATAGTTGGATTCTCAACCTAAGGAAATCCTAGACTCTTGAAAAAAGTTGGTCAATGTATTTTTGGCCAAGTTTTTTCCATCTAAAAAGATGAGTAAGCTCAGGGTGAAAGTACAAACTTTCAGATAAAAGGAGGGTAAATCCCTCTATGAAGCTTGGGAAAGATACAAGCAACTGATCAGAAGATGTCCTCCTAACATGCTCTTAGAATGGTCTATCCTAGGAATCTTTTATGATGTTATGTCTGAGATGTCCAAAATGTCCTTGGATAATTCTGCTGGTGGATCACCCCATTTGAAGAAGACGCCTGAAGAGGCACAGGAACTCATTGAAATGATTGTAAACAACCAATTCATGTATACTTCTGAGAGAAACCCTGTGAACAACGGGGTAGCTAAGAAGAAAGGAGTCGTGGAAGTTGACACTCTAAATGCCATATTGGCTCAGAACAAGATCTTGACCCAACAAGTCAATATGATCTCTCAGCATTTGACCGGAATGCAAGCTGCAGTTGGCAGCACTCAAGACACCTCCTATGAAGGAGATGCCTATGATCCAAATCAGCCCATGATGGAAGAGGTGAATTACATGGGAGAAGCCTATGAAAACACCTATAACACCTCATGTAGAAATCATCCTAACCTTTCTTGGAAGGATCAACAAAAGCCTTAGTAAGGCTTCATCAATGATCAAGGTAGAAGAACCCAGAATAGGTTCAACAACAGACCACCATTCCCATCTTCTCAGCAACAGATGGAGACTTCTAAGCAGAGCCTTTCTGACTTAGCAACCATAGTCTTTGAACTCATAGTTTTATAACAGAAACAAGGTCCTCCATCAGAAATCTGGAGGTACAAGTTGGTCACCTGAGTAAGAAAATTTATGAGACCCCTCCTAGCACTCTTCCTAGTAACACTGAAGTGAACTCAAGAGAAGAGTGCAAGGCCATCACTGTGGAAGTAGAGGCCGAATCTGAAAGGGAGAATCTGGCGTTGAACGCCAGTAAGGACCTCCTTACTGGCCTTCAATGCCTAAAGAAGCACCATCCCTAGCGTTGAACACCAGTAAGGAGGTCTTTATTGGGCATTTAACGCCCACAAAGCACCATTCCTGGCGTTGAGTGCCAGTAAGAAAGGCCTTACTGAGCATTCAACGCCTAAAGAGGTACAAAAGCTGGCGTTGAACGCCAGTAATAGGGCAGCTGGGCGTTCAACGCCCACTAACCAATTCCCTATTGAAGAACTGAAGGAAATTGAGGCTCATGAGGATACTATAGAAGTTCCATTGAATGCCTTGTTGCAAATCATGGATTATGAGGATCACTCCTCTTCTGATGAGGAAGAGGAAAATAGGAAAGAGCAAGTTGCTCGTTACCTAGGAATCCTCATGAAGCTGAATGCCAAGTTGTTTGGCACAGAGCCATTGGAGGAAAAACCTCTAGTGCTCACCAAGGAACTCAATGCCTTGGTTCAACAGAAACTACCTCAGAAACTGATGGATCCCGGACGCTTCCTGATTAGGCACCATTACCTTTGAGAAGGCTCTGTGTAACCTAGGGTCAAGCATAAATTTTATGCCACTCTCTGTAATAGAGAAGTTGGGAATCTTTGAGGTACAAGCTACAAGAATCTCACTAGAGATGGCAGACAAGTCAATGAAAAAGGCATATGGTCTGGTAGAGGATGTCTTAGTAAAGGTTGAGAACCTTTACATCCCTGCATATTTCAAAATCTTGGATACTGGTAGAGGGGGGGAAGAGGATGAATCCATCATCCTTGGAAGACCCTTCCTAGCCACTTCCAATGCCATCATTGATGTAGTAAAGGGAGAGCTGATTCTATAGTTATGGGAGGACCACATCTTGTTCAAGATGCCTAGCCTAACTCTCCCTTTGACAAAAGAGAAACAGTTGTGCAACACCTAGTGTTCCAACCCACTCTCTCAGTGCAAAGCTATACAGAGTCCCCAGACACTAATTCTAAGTTTGGTATTGGGCAGTCATCATTAAGCATTGAGAATAAAGGTACTAAAAAGAAAGTACCTAAAGGCTGAAGGGATAAGAAGATCCCACTAAAGAACTTTCACTTGGCATGAAGGTTGTCTTCACTGACAATCCAGTCATTCCACACACTGTGAATAGGATCCTATCTCTAGAACATGTGAAAATTATCCATGAGAGCACAGGCAAGAAGTTCACTGTAAGTGGTGAAATTCTGAGCCCCTATCCATCTCCGTAAAGAGCTAACCGTCAAGCTAGTGACGTTAAAGAAGCGCTTGTTGGGAGGCAACCCAATCATAATTAAAGTTATTTCTGTTTTTCATTAAGTTTACCTCAGTTATGTCAGTTTAATTTCTATATTTGTTCTGAAGCAAAGGAGATTAATGACCGTTGACCCGGCGTTAATCATATACAACCTGCCATGGAATGAATCAATTAGAAGTTGGAGTAGATGGTGAGAAAAGTTGATCCAGAAGGAAGAAGCATCTCTGAAGTCTCAACCATTCTCATACCATTGATTTCACACGTATCTTGTAACGTTTTATTTATTTATCTGTTTTATGCGTTTTCTCGTGACAACTATATTTTCTATCCGCCTGACTAAGATCTACAAGGTATCCACTATTGCTCAAACCAACAATTTCTGTGGGATCGATCCTCACTCACCTGAGGTATTACTTAGACGACCCGGTATACTTGCCGATCTATCTGTGCAAAATGTACAGAGTCAGTTTCGTGCACCAATATCTCATGCCATGCATTATGAATCATATTCATTATCTATATATAATAACAAAACTTGAATTAATCCTATTAATTTATAAATTTTGTTAATTAAAAATAAAATTTAAACACAAAAAACCATGGCTCTGATACTATTATAGAATTACAAAGTGTTTTTAATACGCAGAGAAAGTAATAAAATAATCCTATTGATCTATTTTGTGTTTAAAATATTATTGAAACAAGATGGATTAGATGCCAATAGCTGAGTACACTAGTAGAAAAGTTTTCTAATTCAATAGTACAACGACATTATGTGTATCCACATTGATGCGTAAGCATTTTATCTATCTTTTCCTAGTGAATTTGCATCTAATTTGTTGAGTTTAATTAAGAATTAATTATATTTTAGCCACTATGGATGCTATTTTGAGTTTTGTGCAATACTGTTTATTTTAGGTAGCATTCGGCGGAATTTGATGGAGTTTCTATAGCACAAGAATCAAAGGAGATGGCTGCAAGGAGCTACGCGCACGCGCGCCTGACGCGTGCGCGTGATCTGGAAGTATCCATGGCGACCCGTACGCGTGACATGCACGATTTGCAAAATTTATAGAAATCGCTGGCGTGGATTTTGGGCCGCATTTTGACCCAGTTTTCAGCCCAGAAAACACAGATTAGAAGCTGCAAAATGGACAAATCAAGTAGTCCCCACCCATCAGTTGAAGACTTGTTAATAAATTCAAATTTAAATTCAAATCTTAATTTTTAAGAAAAGATATTATTTTTAATTTTAGATAATTAGATTTTAAAATTTATTAGGATTAGTTATAAATAAAAACTCTGTACATTTAGACACAGTACACATTTTTCCAGAACCCTTATTTTTCTTCTCTGAACCATGAGCAACTAATCATTCACTATTAAGGTTAGGAGTTCTGTCTATTTGTATGGATTTATTCATTTGATCTTTCTAATTTAATCCATGTTTAGATTTATATTTCAATGATTATTTTCGCTCTTTATTTTATGAATATGGGTGGAACGGAAGTATGACCCATGTTCTAATTGAGTTCTTGTAAAACTTGGAAAAGCTCTTTACTTGAACAATAGCTTGAAAACATATTATACTGAATTTCTAATTGTTTGTATTTAACGGGATACGTGACATATAATCCCCTTATTTTTGGATAATTAGGATTCTTTTGGCATATAAACTAGAAATTGATCCTCACCCTCTAATTGGAATTAATTGACTAAGGAATTGGCAGTTAATGAATTTTAGAGGAGACTAAGAAGGTCTAAGGAATTAGGGTCTAGTCACATATAGTTTTCCATGAAATTAAATCTTGCATGATTAAAATAGTTAGTAAGAAAAATAAATCTGGAAAAATAGATAACTCTGAAACCTTAACTGCTTTCTCAAATATTTTATTCCCAACTCATTGCTGCTTACTTTCTGAAATTTTTAAAGTACTGTTTAATGCTTTTTGAATATCTCAAAACCATTTTCTGCTTTCCTAACTAATCCTATCAAATGCTATTGTTGCTTGATCCATCAATCCACGTGGGATCGACCCTTACTCACGTAAGGTATTACTTGGTACGACCTGTTGCACTTGCCGGTTAGTAGTGTGGGTTACAAAATATCGCATTTGTGATAGGACAGCTACAAAAGTCCTTCAGAGCAGGTTTTACTGGCCGACTCTCTTTAGGGACACAAGAGCATTTGTGAAGCACTGTGGCAGATGTGAGAAAGCTATAAATCTCCCTGCCAACCATGAAATGCCACAGCAGGAAATTCTTGAGGTTGAGTTGTTTGATGTGTGGGGTATTGATTTCATGGGACCTTTTCCACCCTCACATTCAAACAACTATATTCTAGTGGCAGTTGACTATGTGTCCAAGTGGGTGGAAGCTATGGCTTTGCCCACCAATGATGCCAAAGCGGTAATGAGCTTTCTTCAGAGATATATCTTTAGCCGGTTTGGTGTCCCACGGACACTCATTAGTGATGGAGGAAGCCATTTCTGTAACAGACAGCTGGACTCTCTTCTGCTGAGATATGGAGTCTGTCATAAAGTGGTAACCCCCTATCACCCTCAGACAAGTGGACAGGTTGAAGTTTCCAACAGGAAACTTAAGAGGATTCTAGAGAAGACCATCAGTATTTCCAGAAAGGACTGGTCTAAGAAGCTTGATGATGCTCTCTGGGCATATCGGACAGCGTACAAGACTTCCATTGGCATGTCCCCTTATCAGTTGGTCTATGACAAAGCCTGTCACTTGCCAGTTGAGCTGGAGCATAAAGCTTACTGGGCAATTAGGTATCTGAATCTTAATTCGGAAGCTGCAGGAATCAAGCGAATGCTTCAGTTGAATGAGCTTGATGAATTCAGATATTCAGCCTATGAGAATGCCAAGCTCTATAAGGAGAGAACCAAGCTACTGCATGATAAAAAGATTGCCATCAGAGTCTTTGAGCCAGGACAAAGAGTGCTTTTATATAATTCAAGGCTCAAATTCTTTCCCGGGAAGCTGAAATCCCGATGGTCAGGACCGTTTGTGGTTACCAGAGCTTCACCATATGATCATGTGGAAATACAGGAAGAGAATTCTGACAGGAAATTTATAGTGAATGGCCAGAGATTGAAGCACTATCTTGGAGGCGAGATTGATCGCCAAAGGTCCACTCATCTGCTGAATTAGCAGAACTGACCGTCAAGCTAGTGATAATAAAGAAGTGCTTGTCGGGAGGCAACCCGATGATTTCGTATCCTTAGTTATTTTTTTATAGTAGTAGTTTCTTACTTGTTTGATTTTTACTGAGTTCTTACTAATTTTCTAATCATGCAGCTATTTTATCTCAAGAATGGAACACCTCAAGCTCTATATATATTTCAAAAAAAAAACCGCATACGACGCGCAAGCGTCACCGACGCAAACGCATCGATCATATGTGAGTGAAAAATAAAATTTGACAGAGAGTTGAGCGGGAATGGCGCCGGAACCAAGCCTTTAGCACAAACAACCCACACGTACGCGTATCCCACGCGTGTGCATCGTTTGCACTTATCGCCATCCACGCGTGCGCCTCATTGACGTGTACACATGACCTGCAAAATCAACGTAAAGGAGTGTTTGGGCAGAGAGTTGTGCTGGCTTGGGGCTAGAAGCGTGCTAGAGGCACAAATTTACTCATGTGTGCGCGTCATTTGACCAAACGGCCATCCACGCGTACGCATGCATGACACAAACGCGTCGTATGCCAATATTGGTTCCCAAGCCATGCGAACAGAGAGTTGTGCGTGCGCGCGGCCGGCTTCGCGTGAATCGCACAAAACCCATGGCACACGAACGCGTGCCTGACGCTAACACGTCATAAAGAAAATGCGTGACCTACGCGTACGCTTGCTGCACGCGTACGCATCGCCTTCGTCGCACAATTTCACTAGTTCGCTGCCCAGTTTCACTTTTCTTTCTCTCTCTCCCACTTCTACTTCTCTCTTGTTCTTTTATCCTTATATTTTTCTTTCCTCTCAGTATTTGTTTTTATTTTCAGTTCTTCTTTGCTTAAGGACAAGCAAACCTTTAAGTTTGGTGTTGACGCTGCGCTTATAGGTTTTCTGGCACAAAGGGGAGGTGAATCGTCTTCACAAAGGAGCACAACCTGAAGAATAAAATGACCGCTCGGATAATGAAGGTGGTTGAGTGCCTTTCATTTTTATTCCTCTCCTCTTCTTCTATGTTATGTTCCAGTTTTCTGCTATTTTACTTTGTTTGTTGCATGATCCTTTATTAGTTAGAATCCTAGGACTAGTTTAGTTTTCTCTTACTTGCTTTAATTCTGAAAGATGTCTCATATATTGCCCACTGAGCTTGAAATCAAAATTTTTTTTAAAGTATGTATTGCATGAGAAATTGAGTCTAATTTTAAGAATAGTCTCATTTACTTAAAGGTGGTGGTATTTTCTATGATTTCTGAATGCATGATATGAACAGTGCATATTTGAATTTGAATCAAGGGATGTTGATGTATAAGGAACATGAATTTAGAGAATTATTATGACTTCTCTGAAATAAACAAAAATTTAATCCTTGAAGTAAAAGAAATAGAAAAATAAAAAAATAAATAATAAATAAATAAATAAATAATAAAAGCAAGGTCCAAGGCTCTGAGCATCAATGACTAGGGAGGTCAGACATGATTAAAAGCTCAAAGAGTTGTTTCTCTAGTCATATGCTTGTGGTGTGATTGTGTCAAGTAATCCTTGAGACAGAACACTTAGAGTCGAGACCAAGTGCGTTTAACAGAGTATGCCAAAGGCTTTGAGCACCACTGTCTGGAAGTAACTGAATGAAAAATCAGGACTCAAAGAGAGTCCCCCAGTTAAGTGCTTGTGGTGTTTCTGTGTTAAGTAATCCTTGAGACAAAATATTTAAAGTCACGGCTAGGCTCAAGGTGCAAAGCACCAAAGAAAAATAAATTAAAGTAAATTTTTCTGTGTTCAAGAATTAAACTGAAATATAAAAGATTAGAGAATTCATAATATTATCCGGATTCTAATTCTGAATGACAATGACATCCTCCTGATTCAAAGGAGAGTGAGATACCAAACCTATCCAGGATTACAGTTATAAACCCCACTACAAAAAGAGACATGAGCTTAATCGAACTCTCATTCTCATGCAAATTCACATCATAAGCTTACATTAGTTTTGGTTGCTTGAGGACAAGCAATATTTTATGTTTGGTGTTGTGATGCGTGAGCATCTTGTCTATCTTTTCCTAGTGAATTTGCATCTAATTTGTTGAGTTTAATTAAGAATTAATTATATTTTAGCTACTATGGATGCTATTTTGAGTTTTGTGCAATACTGTTTATTTTAGGTAGCATTCGGCGAAATTTGATGGAGTTTCTATAGCACAAGAATCAAAGGAGATGGCTGCGAGGAGCGACGCGCACACGCGCCTGACGCGTGCGCATGATCTGGAAGTATCCATGGCAACGCGTATGCGTGACTGACGCGTACGCGTGAATTGAAGATTTGCTCAGCGACGTGTCCGCGTGACCGACGCGTCTGCGTGACTCGCAGAAAAGACCATCGACGCGTACGCGTGACTGACGCGTACGCGTGACTGATGCGTACGCGTGACGTGCCCGATCTGCAGAATTTACAGAAATCGCTGGCGTGGATTTTGGGCCGCATTTTGACCCAGTTTCCAGCCTAGAAAATACAGATTAGAAGCTGCAGAATGGACAAATCAAGTGGTCCCCACCCATCAACTGAAGACTTGTTAATTAATTCAAATTTAAATTCAAATCTTAATTTTTCGGAAAAGATATTATTTTTAATTTTAGAGAATTAGATTTTAAAATTTATTAGGATTAGTTATAAATAGGAACTCTGTACATTTAGACACAGTACACATTTTTACCAGAACCCTTATTTTTCTTCTCTGAACCATGAGCAACTAATCCTCCACTGTTAAGGTTAGGAGCTCTGTCTATTTGTATGGATTTATTCGTTTGATCTTTCTAATTTAATCCATGTTTAGATTTATACTTCAATGATTGTTTTCGCTCTTTATTTTATGAATATGGGTAGAACGGAAGTATGACCTATGTTCTAATTGAGTTCTTGTTAAACTTGGAAAAGCTCTATACTTGAACAACAGCTTGAAAACATATTATACTGAATTTCTAATTGTTTGTATTTAACGGGATACGTGACATATAATCCCCTTATTTTTGGATAATTAGGATTCTTTTGGCATATAAACTAGAAATTGATCCTCACCCTCTAATTGGAATTAATTGACCAAGGAATTGGCAGTTAATGAATTTTAGAGGAGACTAGGAAGGTCTAAGGAATTAGGATATAGTCACATATAGTTTGCCATGAAATTAAATCTTGCATGATTAAAATAGTTAGTAAGAAAAATAAATCCGGAAAAATAGATAACTCTGAAACCTTAACTGTTTTCTCAAATATTTTATTCCCAACTCATTGCTGCTTGCTTTCTGAAATTTTTAAAGTACTGTTTAATGCTCTTTAAATATCTCAAAACCATTTTCTGCTTGCCTAACTAATCCTATCGAACGCTATTGTTGCTTGATCCATCAATCCTTGTGGGATCGACCCTTACTCACGTAAGGTATTACTTGGTACGACCCGGTACACTTGCCGGTTAGTAGTGTGGGTTACAAAATACCGCACCACACATCGAGACTAATCCTTGCCTATCAATTCTTTGACCAATGGACTTTATTGAGAGATCTCTTGCAACTCCTTATTAGGCTATTGTGTTATGGTGGTAAAGAAAAAATTATCTTTCCTTTGCCGTTGACATACATATATATAGTATGAGATCGGTGACTGATTTTAAATTTGAATCACAATTCAAATTTTATCTTATTTTATTTCAAATTAAAATCTTATGAATCAAATTACAACTCAATTTAAAATAGAATCAGTTAGATCTTATTCATATTTAATACTAATCATAAAATAAATAAATAATTATTTAATATTCTCAATTATCATATTATTATTATTATTATTATTATTATTATTATTATTATTATTATTATTATTATTGTGTTAGTAAAGAATATAATAATATTCTATTTGAATTAACATAATTATTTATTTGATCAAATCAAAATAATAATTAAATAATTCTTTATCAATGATTAAAACACTGACCCATAAATTCAATACTAAGCGAGTAGTGAATTAGTCATACTAAATTTATTAATCCAGGTTAATGTTTTTCAACACTCCTCGACCAGTTGATAGTATGAAGTATTAATATTTTTACGAAAAATACAAGAAGAACAAAAAGTATAAGAGTCCCGCTAGGGAGACAATGAAGTATGTATACAATGGCTACAATGGGTTGTTTATTAGACCCAATTAAAATTAAAAGAAGAAATTAATCCATCAATAACCCTAATCTATTATGGCTGTTTAATTTACCACACCACCCATTTTCTGCTATTTTCACTTTTTCCCCCAAATTCCAATCCTTTTGCTTGTCGCCGTTTGCCTTCCCCACCAAAACCTTCCCACTCGCTGCACGGACCGGCGACCACGCAGACCCTTTTACGCCACAAGCTTCAACCGCAGAAGGTGACCCGCGAACGCAAGCTTCCTCATAGTAGCCCTCAAGTACGGCGCTCTGTTGCTGCTGAACATCCCGCCGTCATCGTAACCGAGCCCGTGCGCTCTACGCTTCCAACCAGAACTGAAGGCAACAGAGCCCTCATCACCGAACGGAGCAGCTGCACAATTCTCCTAGTGCGGGCGCCGTCATCTCTGAGCAGCGGAACATCCGACCCTGAAAAAACAGCCGCCTCCTCGTCAACGGTTCCCCGAAAACACAACGAACATCATCACCGAAAGAATCCTGACCATCCAAGGTAAGTGGGTGGAGTTGTTTATTTTTTCGAATGGTAATCGCTGTTTCATGTTGTACTATAGATAGATTTTGTTGATGATATGAGTGATTAACCATGGTGATAAAGCAGTAGGTGTGATTGTAGTAACCCAAAGACTGTTGAGTATGTAGTTAGTTTAGGTTGTTGCAATTCATGATGGTTTAACTTTAGCGCAGAAAAGGTCGAAAACGTTTGGTGATCTTGTTGATATATCAGTGAAATTAATTTTTTTTCTCTTTCCGTGTGGACCATGTGCATGCAATGTGACGTAAACTGGCTGACTATTGTTGAAATTTGGTTGATATTTGTCGGATGGTTACTTTACTACTTATCCGGATGATTGATTTTCGTTATAGTGAATGCTATTTGTCTTTGCTATCTTATTGGTATATTTGAATCAGGTACTGTATGAATTTTGTGTATGTTGAACACTTTAGCACAGATTAACTCGAGCAACATGGTGCTATTTTTTGTTTTTAAATTCCTTAGATTGGTCACCGAAACCTTTTAAAGTTTCGCTTAAATCAGCCTATGTCTATATGGTCCTCAAATTTGCTCTTTAGGTTCTCAAGAAGTGCCATATTATGGAAATTGTAAGGCACAATCCAAGACTTCTTGATCAGTAGGTTAGACATTTTTTTAAATAAAATAAAAGAAATACATTACACTATTTAGGAGTATAACTGTGATAAGCCTTAAAAGTATCTTTGTGCTTATTATGTTTAATTCTATCTATTTGACATTTGGTTAAATTTGTGCAATGTTACAGTGGTTGAGAATAGAGAAAAGAGAAAATTGGAGCGTTGGACAAATAAAACTTGTTTGTCTTGGCTAGGCTGCTATTGAAGAATACAAGGATTTTGGTTCTAGATGAAGCAACAACATCCATTGACACCGCAACACAATTTAATTCAAAAGGCTATTAGAAATGAAACTAGTGAATGATTTTGGTTAATTAAGAATTAACTATACATTTGTTACTTATTGAAGTATCTCTTATATTCATGAATGTTCTTAAAATGGAAATGCTACTGTTGAGAGAAAACATATGCCACAATTATTCTAAATCTATGAATGAGAAATTTAATGTACATATTAGAAATTGTGGTCAATTCATAATATGCTGGATGTTAATTTTATTAGATTTACAAATGCTTATTTTCATTTTTAAGTGGATGTTTAGTTGATTGAATTGAATTTTAAGTAAATACAATTATAATATTCTGGATATTCAATTCAGTAGATATGCAGATGGTTATTTTTATTCTTACGTGGATGTTTATTTGATTGGATTAGATTTAAGTAAATATAATTAAAATACGCCAGATGTTCAATTCACTAAGTATGCGGATGATTATTTTTTACGATAAAGTAAATGTTTATTTGATTAGACTGGATCTAACAAGAAAAGTGGATGTTTATTTTAATTATATTGGTATTTTGTTTGAGTTGCTAGATTATGCATCCATATCTCATATGAAACAATCATCCGCATACATAGTAAAATGAACATCCTCATAGGATGAAAAATAAATTTATGAATTGAAGTTAGTATAACCTGCTTATAATGTACTTTACAAATTACAATAATAGGATATATATGTCATGCCCCTCTAACACTGCACTTTACATGACACTTCAAAATCATGTCACTAATGCATGCACCTAAGATAAAATAATTCACAATAATCTTTCAAAAATTCTGATCATATTAAAATATAACTTCCATGATTTATTACAAATTTACTATTATAAACTCATAAGAATAAATTAATTTTTTACACATCAAATTCTACACTAGATGCAAATCTTTCTACTCAATTAAGAACTACTCCTAAAACTTTTTGACATTATCAATCTCAGAACTCCTCATGCTACTTTACAAACATATATATGTAGTCTTGTAAGCATTTTCAGGCTAGTTGAATGATTTGATACCAAATAATGTTGCTGAGTATTTACAAGAAAGGCACAAAATTCATCTTTCCAAATCTACAACAGTATTTGTTTCTACATTTGATTATGCAGCTAGTCTAGGTACTTTCATGCTGAATCCATGCTTCATTTTGTCAACTCTATTAAAAAAATTGTGGTGTAAACAATGATATAAAGAGTCAGGTACTAAGACAATTTGAACAATAAGCAAACAAAACTGAAACTAAGCACTTTTTTTAATTAAAAAATAGGAAATAAGACTTAATTCTGGTGAAGAATGAAGATAGATAAATCTCTTCTACCACTTCCAAATAGTAATCGAACTTAAAATATGATAAATAAAATAGTGAAGAGAGAAAACAAAAAATTTTTTTAGTAAAGCAAGCATTGCACAACATCCTAGAATAAATCTACAATGATTTGAAAAAAAAATCATGTTCTCATCCTAAACTAGAGATCTTGTAGTTAATAAATAATAACTAGAGCATCCTACAGTCCTAAGTAACATTATAAGTGTAAGTGCATTAGATACAAAGAGATAGGCAGTTATTACATAATATAAGGACAGAATAAGCAAAATCGAAGCACTTAAACATTTTCTTCTCATATGAAATAACCATCCGTATACATAGAAAAATAAACATCCTCATTGGTTCTTCATTAGCAACTAACAAATTGACCAAGATGCCACCCGTGCACCATGTTTAAATGGCTTAACTCAGATTCAAGTTCAATTCAACCAAAGTTAAAAGAAAACTGCTGAGCATGTGCATGCACAATCCAGCAAATCAAGTAACAAAGCAATGGCATAAAGCAGATAAACATCTGTTTTGTCCATAAAAATAAATACTGCATATAGTACTTGAACCCTAGATTCACACCCAATTTCAAATGAAGCTACATTATGCTGAGTTATAACTATTTTTGGGTTTCAAAAAGCTAATAACAATCACAAAATTAGGAATTAAACTTTCAATTCTTCTATGGTTAGTAGCTCATCCTTGCAGAGAAAATGCCATGATATAAATGAAAATCGTACATTGCTAAATGATGTAAAAGATGAGACTGTTAATGGGTATCTCACTGTTGAGAGGAAGTCTTCTACTTACCTTTTCTGGTCCAAGGCATGAGACTGGTCAGAGATGAAATTTCAGTACAAGATGTGAGAAAATCTGCAAACAGTGAATTGAAAATGTCATCTGAGATTGCTAAGGAAGTTAAAAGGCTGAAGAAGAAGCTGGTGCAATTGAACTAAAATTGTAGTTCATGTTTCTTGGTAAATTGTAGTTGCCAAAGCGACAAAGCTAGTAGTGGAAGTAGTGCAAGCAGTAGTAGTGCACATATGAGCCTGATGACTTATGAGAGAAAGTACAGTAAACAATGGTTTACTAAAAATACCAATTATTTGCATCCAAAAGATCCTGGAGATGAGCTCATTCTTAATGAGAATCAAAAAGATTTTGAACATTTTGAGCACAGTGATTATGGTGGAGACTTGATAGATACTCTTGATGATAGCGTGATTAAAGTTGAATCCTTGGCAGCTATGAACTCCAGAACACATAAGGGATCTTCAGAGTCCGACAATTCCTGTTCCAGTGCTCCATCACAAACTACATTAAGTTCAAAGGTAACAGGTATAGTTAAAAATAGTGGTATCTTTGATTATCTAAGTAGACCTGTACTTAGAGATGTTGAGCACAATCTATTAGTTGCTTTAAAATGCTATGAAGAAATTAGAAAAGTATTGCTTAAACTTCTATCTGGTTTATCTAAGTTAGAATCACTGGTTAAAAAGAAAGGGTGGGTTTGTAATGAATTTGGGGACAATTATAATAGAAAATAAAGAGTTGATCAAGGCTGAACTAGATTTTGTAGATGCTATAGATGCATTCAAAGAAGTTTCAGATCACACTAATATAATATTGATAAACTGTAATTTGGGTCATGCCTAACGAGCTTTAGCTGAAGAGACGGTATCAAAAATTGAGAATCTCAAATTATAGAAAATCTTACATAATGCATACAGTCATGCTCTGGAAATTACAAAACTAGAATATAAAGTATATATTAGATATTATGGGACAGCAAGGCTAGAACTAAATGCTATAAATGAGGATGATGATGTCTATCTAGCAGTTCATAGCAGTTACAGCAATTAAAATCTAACATCAATCACATTAAACAGCCAGGCCCAAAATCAAAGAACATCTGAACCTTAAGTGTCAAAGAAACATACTCTATAGAGTAGAACAATAGCTTTATACTGACTTTTTGTAGTCCAAGAGGGGGACGAAGAGAAGCTTCGCGATACAACTATACATGAATTGTTATAAAAATCTCAACTGACCATATTTTTATATAAAAAATTAATTCCTGTCCAGTTTGCAATAGGTATTTTAAAGCTACATAAATTTCAAAACTTTAAGGCTTCAGAATTTCTCATTCTCATGTCACAATTGATGAACAAAAAAATATATATTCTTCTTTAGCATTTTTCCAAACAGTTAGCGTGCTCATTGGAAATATCCTGATGAGTGCTTACTTGTAGCTACATTAAATTTTTCTTGAATTTAATTTAATTTTTTTTCCTTCTTGTCAAGTTTTTTTAACTTGAATATTCAACTATCTACTAATAATAAATTTCTATCAGCTTCTTGGAATGCCAACTTAAAATTTTATCAACAAAAAAATGCATAAAAGGAACATAAAAAGGATAAAGACAAATCAACATCTACCTCCTTTTCAAGTTGACAAAGAGAATCATTTGTCACTTTGTCATTGATGAATAACTAGTTTGTTTCTCCTGAAAAGTCCCAAATATATATCTGCACAATCAACACCAGCAAATTATACATAACTGGTGCACAAAATTGTGATCATCAATGGCGCCATCAACATGGTACGCTCATTGCAATCTCAACTCTTTATCACAACTCCGCACAACTAACCAGCAAGTGCACTGGGTCGTCCAAGTAATAAACCTTACGCGAGTAAGGGTCGATCCCACGGAGATTGTTGGTATGAAGTAAGCTATGGTCACCTTGTAAATCTTAGTCAGGCAGACTCAGATGGTTATAGATGAAATATGAATAAAAGATAAAGATAGAGATACTTATGCAATTCATTGGTAAGAACTTCAGATAAGCGAATGGAGATGCTTTGTCCCTTTCGTCTCTCTGCTTTCCTACTGTCTTCATCCAATCCTTCTTACTCCTTTCCATGGCAAGCTTATGCAAGGGTTTCACCGTTGTCAGTGGCTACCTCCCATCCTCTCAGTGGAAATGTTCAACGCACCCTGTCACGGCACGGCTATCCATCTGTCGGTTCTCAATCAGGCCGGAATAGAATCCAGTGATTCTTTTGCGTCTGTCACTAACGCCCCGCCCTCAGGAGTTTGAAGTACGTCACAGTCATTCAATCATTGAATCCTACTCAGAATACCACAGACAAGGTTTAGACCTTCCGGATTCTCTTGAATGCCGCCATCAGTTCTTGCCTATACCACGAAGACTCTGATCTCACGGAATGGCTGGCTCGTTTGTCAGGCGAGCGCTCGGTTGTCAGGCGATCAACCATGCATCGTGTATCAGGAATCCAAGAGATATTCACCCAATCTAAGGTAGAACGGAGGTGGTTGTCAGTCACACGTTCATAGGTGAGAATGATGATGAGTGTCACGGATCATCACATTCATCAAGTTGAAGAACAAGTGATATCTTGGAACAAGAACAAGCTGAATTGAATAGAAGAACAATAGTAATTGCATTAATACTCGAGGTACAGCAGAGCTCCACACCTTAATCTATGGTGTGTAGAAACTCCACCGTTGAAAATACATAAGAACAAGGTCTAGGCATGGCCGAATGGCCAGCCTCCCAAAGAGGGTTCAATCATAAAAACATGATCAAAAGATGAAAATACAATAGTAAAAGGTCCTATTTATAGGGAACTAGTAGCTTAAGAATTACAAAGATGAGTAAATGACATAAAAATCCACTTCCGGGCCCACTTGGTGTGTGCTTGGGCTGAGCAATGAAGCATTTTCGTGTAGAGACTCTTCTTGGAGTTAAACGCCAGCTTCTGTGCCAGTTTGGGCGTTTAACTCCCACTTTGGTGCCAGTTCCGGCGTTTAACGCTGGGAAATCTGAAGGTGACTTTGAATGCCGGTTTGGGCCATCAAATCTTGGGCAAAGTATGAACTATCATATATTGCTGGAAAGCCCAGGATGTCTACTTTCCAACGCCGTTAAGAGCGCGCCAATTGGGCGTCTGTAGCTCCAGAAAATCCACTTCGAGTGCAGGGAGGTCAGAATCCAACAGCATCTGCAGTCCTTTTCAGTCTCTGAATCAGATTTTTGCTCAGGTCCCTCAATTTCAGCCAGAAAATACCTGAAATCACAGAAAAACACACAAACTCATAGTAAAGTCCAGAAAAGTAAATTTTAACTAAAAACTAATAAAAATGTACTAAAAACTAACTAGATCATACTAAAAACATACTAAAAACAATGCCAAAAAGCGTATAAATTATCCGCTCATCACAACACCAAACTTAAATTGTTGCTTGTCCCCAAGCAACTGAAAATCAAATAAGATAAAAAGAAGATAATATGCAATGAATTCCAAAAACATCTATGAAAATCAGTATTAATTAGATGAGCGGGGCTTTTAGCTTTTTGCCTCTGAATAGTTTTGGCATCTCACTCTATCCTTTGAAATTCAGAATGATTGGCTTCTTTAGGAACTCAGAATCCAGATAGTGTTATTGATTCTCCTAGTTAAGTATGATGATTCTTGAATACAGCTACTTTATGAGTCTTGGCCGTGACCCAAAGCACTCTGTCTTCCAGTATTACCACCGGATACATACATGCCACAGACACATAATTGGGTGAACCTTTTCAGATTGTGACTCAGCTTTGCTAGAGTCCCCAATTAGAGGTGTCCAGGGTTCTTAAGCACACTCTTTTTGCCTTGGATCACAACTTTATTTCTTTCTTTTTCTTTCTTTTTCTCTTTCTTTTTTTTCGCTTTTTCTTTTTTTTTTGTATTCACTGCTTTTTCTTGCTTCAAGAATCATTTTTATGATTTTTCAGATCCTCAGTAACATGTCTCTTTTTTCATCATTCTTTCAAGAGCCAACATTCATGAACCACAAATTCAAAAGACATATGCACTGTTTAAGCATACATTCAGAAAACAAAAGTGTTGCCACCACATCAAAATAATTAATCTGTTATAAAATTCAAAATTCATGCAATTCTTCTCTTTTTCAATTAAGAACATTGTTTATTTAAGAGAGGTGATGGATTCATAGAACCTTCATAACTTTAAGGCATAGACACTAAGACACTAATGATCATAAGACACAAACATAGACAAACATAAGCATGAAAATTTCGAAAAACAGGAAAATAAAGAACAAGGAGATTAAAGAACGGGTCCACCTTAGTGATGGCGGCTTGTTCTTCCTCTTGAAGGTCTTATGGAGTGCTTGAGCTCCTCAATGTCTCTTCCTTGTCTTTGTTGCTCCTCTCTCATGATTCTTTGATCTTCTCTAATTTCATGGAGGAGAATGGAGTGTTCTTGGTGCTCCACCCTTAGTTGTCCCATGTTGGAACTCAATTCTCCTAGGGAGGTGTTAATTTGCTCCCAATAGTCTTGTGGAGGAAAGTGCATCCCTTGAGGCATCTCAGGGATTTCATGAGGAGGAATTTCCTCATGCTTGCTCCATCCTTTCCTTAGTGATGGGCTTGAGGTCATGCCTTCTTAGTTGAACCGGCTTCCCTCTTAAGTTTCTCTTCCATTGAGCGCCCTCTTCACAAATGTTTATGAGGACTTGGTTCAACCTTTGATCAAAATTGACCCTTTTTTGAGTTTGAAAGGGATCTCGGGGATCACCTTCTTCAAGACCACAACTTCATAGAAGTGGTCTTGATGCACCCTTGAGATGAATCTCTCCATCTCCCATGACTCGGAGATGGAAGCTTTTGCCTTCCCTTTCCTTTTTCTAGAGGTTTCTCCGGCCTTGGATGCCATAAATGGTTTTGGAAAAACAAAAAGCAATGCTTTTACCACACCAAACTTAAAAGGTTTGCTCGTCCTTGAGCAAAAGAAGAAAGAAGAGAGTAGAAGAAGAAAAAAACATGGAGGAGAGGGAGATGGCTTTATGGTTCGGCCAAAAGGGGAAGAAGTAGTGTTTAGGGTGTGTGAAAATGAAGGAGTGAAGATGGGTTTATATAGGGGTGAGGGGAGGGGTAGGGTTCGGCCATTATGGGTGGGTTTGGGAGGGAAAGTGGTTTGAATTTGAATGGTGAAGGGTTTTTGGGGAAGAGGTATTGAGGTGATTGGTGAATGGGTGAAGAAGAAAGAGGGTGGTGGGGTTGGTGGGGATCCTGTGGGGTCCACAGATCCTGAGGTGTCAAGGAAAAGTCATCCCTGCACCAAATGGCATGCAAAAATGCGTTTTGAGCCAATTCTGGCGTTAAACGCCGGGCTGGTGCCCATTTCTGGCGTTTAACGCCAGGTTCTTGCCCTTTCCTGGCGTTTAACGCCAGTCTGGTGCCCCTTTCTGGCGTTAAACGCCCAGAATGGTGCCAGACTGGGCGTTAAACGCCCAACTGCTACTCTTACTGGCGTTTAAACGCCAGCAAGGCCTTCCTCCAGGGTGTGCTATTTTTCTTCCTGTTTTTCATTCTGTTTTTGCTTTTTCAATTGATTTTGTGACTTCTCATGATCATCAACCTACAGAAAACATAAAATAACAAAGGAAAATAGATAAATATAACATTGGGTTGCCTCCCAACAAGCGCTTCTTTAATGTCAGTAGCTTGACAGAGGGCTCTCATGGAGCCTCACAAATGCTCAGAGCAATGTTGGAACCTCCCAACACCAAACTTAGAGTTTGAATGTGGGGGTTCAACACCAAACTTAGAGTTTGGTTGTGGCCTCCCAACACCAAACTTAGAGTTTGACTGTGGGGGCTCTGTTTGGCTCTGATTTGAGAGAAGCTCTTCATGCTTCCTCTCCATGGTGACAGAGGGATATCCTTGAGCCTTAAACACAAAGGATTCTTCATTCACTTGAATGATCAGTTCACCTCCATCAACATCAATCACAGCCTTAGCTGTGGCTAGGAAGGGTCTGCCAAGGATGATGGATTCATCCATGCATTTCCCAGTCTCTAGGACTATGAAATCAGTAGGGATGTAATGGTCTTCAATTTTCACCAGAACATCCTCTACAAGTCCATAAGCTTGTTTTCTTGAATTGTCTGCCATCTCTAGTGAGATTCTTGCAGCTTGCACCTCAAAGATCCCTAGCTTCTCCATTACAGAGAGAGGCATGAGGTTTACACTTGACCCTAAGTCACACAGAGCCTTCTTGAAGGTCATGGGGCCTATGGTACAAGGTATTGAAAATTTCCCAGGGTCTTGTCTCTTTTGAGGTAATTTCTGCCTAGACAAGTCATCCAGTTCTTTGGTGAGCAAAGGAGGTTTGTTCTCCCAAGTCTCATTTCCAAATAACTTGTCATTTAGTTTCATGATTGATCCAAGGTATTTAGCAACTTGCTCTTCAGTGACATACTCATCCTCTTCAGAGGAGGAATACTCATCAGAGCTCATGAAAGGCAGAAGTAAGTCCAATGGAATCTCTATGGTCTCATTTTGAGCCTCAGATTCCCATGGTTCCTCATTGGGGAACTCAGTGGAGGCCAGTGGACATCCATTGAGGTCTTCCTCAGTGGCGTTCACTGCCTCTCCTTCCTCTCCAAATTCGGCCATGTTGATGGCCTTGCACTCTTCTTTTGGATTTTCTTCTGTATTGCTTGGGAGAGTACTAGGAGGGAGTTCAGTAACTTTCTTGCTCAGCTGTCCCACTTGTGCCTCCAAATTCCTAATGGAGGACCTTGTTTCAGTCATGAAACTTTGAGTGGTTTTGATTAGATCAGAGACCATGGTTGCTAAGTCAGAGTGGTTCTGCTTAGAATTCTCTGTCTGTTGCTGAGAAGATGATGGAAAAGGCTTGCCATTGCTAAACCTGTTTCTTCCACCATTATTGTTGTTGAAACCTTGTTGAGGTCTCTCTTGATTCTTCCATGAGAAATTTGGATGATTTCTCCATGAAGAATTATAGGTGTTTCCATAGGGTTCTCCCATGTAATTCACCTCTTTCACTGAAGGGTTCTCAGGATCATAAGCTTCTTCTTCAGATGAAGCATCCTTAGTACTGCTTGGTGCATTTTGCATTCCAGAAAGACTTTGAGAAATCAAATTGACTTGCTGAGTCAATATTTTATTCTGAGCCAATATGGCATTCAGAGTATCAATCTCAAGAACTCCTTTCTTCTGACTTGTCCCATTGTTCACAGGATTCCTTTCAGTAGTATACATGAATTGGTTATTTGCAACCATTTCAATTAGTTCTTGAGCCTCTGTAGGCGTCTTCTTCAGATGAAGAGATCCTCCAGCAGAGCTATCCAAAGACATCTTGGATAGTTCAGACAGACCATCATAGAAAATACCTATGATGCTCCATTCAGAAAGCATGTCAGAAGGACATTTTCTG
Source organism: Arachis stenosperma (assembly GCF_014773155.1). NCBI lineage: Eukaryota > Viridiplantae > Streptophyta > Magnoliopsida > Fabales > Fabaceae > Arachis > Arachis stenosperma. The sequence goes on along the minus strand of NC_080386.1, from coordinate 94,557,525 downwards.
ATCAATTGTTTGTATCTTTCCCAAGCTTCATACAGGGATTCACCTTCCTTCTGTCTGAAGGTTTGGACTTCCACTCTAAGCTTACTCAATTTTTGAGGTGGAAAGAACTTTGCCAAGAAGGCATTGACTAGCTTTTCCCAAGAGTTCAGGCTGTCTTTCGGTTGTAAGTCCAACCATATTCTAGCTCTATCTCTTACAGCAAAAGGGAATAGCATAAGTCTGTAGACCTCAGGGTCAACCCCATTAGTCTTGACAGTGTCACAGATTTGCAAGAATTCAGCTAAGAACTGATGAGGATCTTCCAATGGAAGTCCATGGAACTTGCAATTCTGTTGCATTAGAGAAACTAATTGAGGCTTAAGCTCAAAGTTGTTTGCTCCAATGGCAGGGATAGAGATGCTTCTCCCATAGAAGTCGGGAGTAGGTGCAGTAAAGTCACCCAGCACCTTCCTTGCATTGTTTGCATTGTTGTTGTTTTCGGCTGCCATGTCTTCTTCTTTGAAGATTTCTGTTAGGTTCTCTACAGAGAGTTGTGCCTTAGCTTCTCTTAGCTTTCGCTTCAAGGTCCTTTCAGGTTCAGGGTCAGCTTCAACAAGAATGCCTTTGTCTTTGTTCCTGCTCATATGAAAGAGAAGTGAACAAGAAAATGTGGAATCCTCTATGTCACAGTATAGAGATTCCTTGAGGTATCAGAGAAGAAGAAAATTAGAAGGAAGAGGTAGAAGAATTCGAACTTAATCAGATAGAGTTCGAATTGTGCATTGAGAAGGAGTGGTACTCCATAAATAGAAGGATGTGAGAAGAGGGGAAGAAAGTTTCGAAATTTAAGTGAAAGATTTTGAAAATATTTTGAAAAACTTTAATTGATTTTCGAAAACCAAGAGTGGGAAAGAAATCAAGTAATTTTTGAAAAAGATTTTGAAATTAGAAATCAAAAAGATATGATTGAAAACTATTTTTGAAAAAGATGTGATTAAAAAGATATGATTGAAAATATATGATTTGAAAAACAATTTAAAAAGATTTGATTTTAAAAATTAATGACTTGCCTAACAAGAAAAGATATGATTCAAACATTAAACCTTCCTCAACAGAAAAGGTAACATACTTGAAATGTTGAATCAAATCATTAATTGATAGCAAGTATCTTTGAAAAAGGAAAGAAATTGATTTGAAAAAGATTTGATTGAAAAGATATGATTTGAAAAAGATTTGATTTTGAAAAACTTTGAAAACTTGGAAAAAAATTGATTTGAAAACAAAATCCTCCCCCTTGTGCCATCCTGGCGTTAAACGCCCAGAATGGTGCACATTCTAGCGTTTAACGCCCAAAGCTCTACCCTTTTGGGCGTTAAACGCCCAGCCAGGCACCCTGGCTGGCGTTTAAACGCCAGTCTGCCCTTCTTCACTGGGCGTTTTGAACGCCCAGCTTTTTCTGTATAATTCCTCTGTTGCATGTACTGAATCTTCAGTTCTCTGTATTATTGACTTGAAAATAGAACCAAACTCAAATAAACAATGCATGCAAGACACCAAACTTAAAATAAGACACTAGACTCAAACAAGAAACATAAAATATTTTTGGTTTTTATGATTTTGTAATTTTTTTTGGATTCTTTTCGAAAATTAAGTGGAAGAAGAAAATAAAGGTATCAAAATTCTTAATGAAAATTCCAGGAATCATGCAATGTTAGTCTAAAGCCTTAGTCCAAAGGAATTAGACATGGATAACCAAGCTTCAGCAGGACATTGCATTCAAGAGCTAAATTGATGAGAATCAATCAGCTTTGGTGATGATAAGAACATCACCTTGAAACACTAGAATTCATTCTTAAGAACTCTGAAAAATACCTAATCTAAGCAACAAGATGAACCGTCAGTTGTCCATACACGAAACAATCCCCGGCAACGGCACCAAAAACTTGGTGCACAAAATTGTGATCATCAATGGCGCCATCAACATGGTACGCTCATTGCAATCTCAACTCTTTATCACAACTCCGCACAACTAACCAGCAAGTGCACTGGGTCGTCCAAGTAATAAACCTTACGCGAGTAAGGGTCGATCCCACAGAGATTGTTGGTATGAAGCAAGCTATGGTCACCTTGTAAATCTTAGTCAGGCAGACTCAGATGGTTATAGATGAAATATGAATAAAAGATAAAGATAGAGATACTTATGCAATTCATTGGTAAGAACTTCAGATAAGCGAATGGAGATGCTTTGTCCCTTCCGTCTCTCTGCTTTCCTACTGTCTTCATCCAATCCTTCTTACTCCTTTCCATGGCAAGCTTATGCAAGGGTTTCACCGTTGTCAGTGGCTACCTCCCATCCTCTCAGTAGAAATGTTCAACGCACCCTGTCACGGCACGGCTATCCATCTGTCGGTTCTCAATCAGGCCGGAATAGAATCCAGTGATTCTTTTGCGTCTGTCACTAACGCCCCGCCCTCAGGAGTTTGAAGCACGTCACAGTCATTCAATCATTGAATCCTACTTAGAATACCACAGACAAGGTTTAGACCTTCCGGATTCTCTTGAATGCCGCCATCAGTTCTTGCCTATACCACGAAGACTCTGATCTCACGGAATGGCTGGCTCGTTTGTCAGGCGAGCGCTCGGTTGTCAGGCGATCAACCATGCATCGTGTATCAGGAATCCAAGAGATATTCACCCAATCTAAGGTAGAACGGAGGTGGTTGTCAGTCACACGTTCATAGGTGAGAATGATGATGAGTGTCACGGATCATCACATTCATCAAGTTGAAGAACAAGTGATATCTTGGAACAAGAACAAGCTGAATTGAATAGAATAACAATAGTAATTGCATTAATACTCGAGGTACAGCAGAGCTCCACACTTTAATCTATGGTGTGTAGAAACTCCACCGTTGAAAATACATAAGAACAAGGTCTAGGCATGGCCGAATGGCCAGCCTCCCAAAGAGGGTTCAATCATAAAAACATGATCAAAAGATGAAAATACAATAGTAAAAGGTCCTATTTATAGGGAACTAGTAGCTTAAGAATTACAAAGATGAGTAAATGACATAAAAATCCACTTCCGGGCCCACTTGGTGTGTGCTTGAGCTGAGCAATGAAGCATTTTCGTGTAGAGACTCTTCTTGGAGTTAAACGCCAGCTTCTGTGCCAGTTTGGGCGTTTAACTCCCACTTTGGTGCCAGTTCCGGCGTTTAACGCTGGAAAATCTGAAGGTGACTTTGAATGCCGATTTGGGCCATCAAATCTTGGGCAAAGTATGAACTATCATATATTGCTGGAAAGCCCAGGATGTCTACTTTCCAAAGCCATTAAGAGCGCGCCAATTGGGCTTCTGTAGCTCCAGAAAATCCATTTCGAGTGCAGGGAGGTCAGAATCCAACAGCATCTGCAGTCCTTTTCAGTCTCTGAATCAGAATTTTGCTCAGGTCCCTCAATTTCAGCCAGAAAATACCTGAAATCACAGAAAAACACACAAACTCATAGTAAAGTCCAGAAAAGTGAATTTTAACTAAAAACTAATAAAAATATACTAAAAACTAACTAGATCATACTAAAAACATACTAAAAACAATGCCAAAAAGCGTATAAATTATCCGCTTATCAATAACCAATGTAACATTGAAGCCCATGCACAAAATCAACTGATAGTTAGATAACTCACAGACTATACTCGAATATGTCACATGCTTTCTTGTAGAATTTGGCCACATGGTATCACACTATCACATAACCTATTAATCAATCAGCAGATTTCAATCATCCAAAAAAAGTAACAATTCACAGCTTATCTAACCATTGCATATTTCAATCAACCAAGGTATACATCAATGCAAAAACATAGAAAAAACTCACAAAATATCCAACACACTTTTATTCAAATCTGAAAAATTAATAACACGAGGAACATAAAAATTGAAATAGTACTGCAGAGAGGAGATTACCGTGTTGGTGGACGTCAGTCACGGGGAGCAAGATCGCAACAAGCTCGGTGGCAAATAAGGTGGAGGCCGTCGGACAGCATGGGGTGACGAGTTTCAACGGCCGCGCTAGCGATGGCTGGGGTCGCGGTAGCATAGTGGAAGGCGACATGTGGGAGGACGCACCCGCTAAGGTGCGATTGAGGAGGGCGATGCGAGGGAGGCTTGGTGCGGTGGATGATGGCAACACGAGGGAGGAAGGGAACGCCGGTGCTGAAAGGAAAAAAGAAGGAGAACGGCGCTGGGAGAGAATTAGAATTAGGGATACCGTTTTTTGCTTACGTCATTAAGGGAGAAGAAATCCTAATTTTCTTTAAATTTTAAATATGAAGCAATTAAAAATGAATTAATTAACCCTAATTTATTTTTAATTTCAATTAAACTCCCATTGTATGTATTGTAGAATAAGGGTATTGTCTCCTCATACTTTTCCAAAGTATAATTCTTTCCATCTTTTCAACTCTTGGTTAATTCTTATAGAACTTGAATTTATTACCATAGTTGATAGATTCTATATTGACTAATCATTAATTCTATAAGTATTCAAATCATACTCAATATCCATTCAACTAATACTGTATAATAAATATTTTATTAATTACTATAATAGTCACATGTCAAAAAAAATCTAATAAATTTTTAGAGTGAGTCAGTTCAATGATCATATATATATAATTTAATAAATGATATCTATTATTTAATATTTATTCAATAAAGACTATTGTATATATAATATATACTCAAATAATTAATGTTCTAATTTTTAGTGATTCTATGATTAAAAGTAATTTAAATTAAAAATACTCAAAAACGTATATACCATTGTTATAACTTTTGTCGTAATTATTTGATTTAATTTTAATTTAAAACACTATCATAAATTATAAAAAAATTTAATAAAAAAATAATAATATTTACAATAATGTTAGAAAATTAAGATGGTTCGGACCAAAAACCAACCAAATACCTTTGGGTAAATCCAAAACTTCTACGTGGATGGTGCTTATGCTAGGGATTATGATGTTTTTTTTCTTTGTAAATTAGATGGTTCTGAATCTGTTTTTTTATTTATCGTGTTTTAGGCATTTAGAGAGGGAAGGAGGGTGAAGAGACAGAAGCTAATTGAATCAGTTTCCGTGATTTATGTTGCAATAATATTGAACGTATCTCCTCCTAATTTGAACGTGGTGAAATATTTAATAACTAATATTTGAAATCATAAATAAATAAAACTAATTACTATATTTATAATTAACTAAGTTGTTCCATTCTTAGTTGATTTGGAGTTGGTTCATATACTTTTCCTAATATTTATAATAATATTTTGTTAGACATACAAATTTATTTTCAGTAGTATTTAAAAAAATATAAATTACAAACATTGATGGTAATAGATGTTTATAGTTTTCTCTTTGATTGCTAATATTTCTGCCAAAATCAAGTCTTTATTGCTTCTCGGGATTCGCAAAACACCATTTATTTTATGTTTCTATTTTTTAGAAGGACAAACAAATAATTCAAAAAATAAAATAAATACTTGTTTTGAAAAAGTACTTCTTTTTCTCTGAAATTTTAAACAAACGAATTCATTGTTTTAATTTATTTTAAACCAGTAATTTTTTACTCGATAGCGAGATAAATTAGTTGTTTAAATATAATTAAAAGGTAAATTCTCTTGATTAAAGCACTACTCAATCTTGGTTTTGTAATTAAAAAAAATTGTGATAATTATACTTTTTAATCAAGACTTTATGTGCAAGTTAAAAAAGAATATTGTTACTTGGGGAATAAATTTAAAATACCGTACAATTGTTTAAAAAGGAAAAAAATTATGGAGATAATAATACTTTTAATCAAAAGCAAGTCCAAAATAAAAAATAGAGTTTGCCATTAGAAGCAAAATTAATTTGTTGGAGTGTTAAAAAGAAACTAAGATAAGTGAGTGTTAACTTATCATTCTTGCAGAATGATCTTAATTAACTTGTTTATGATAAGTTAGAATTAAAATCCAATTAGTTCTTTTGAACAAAAAAATGAGATGGCTTTAATAGCAATTAGAGCATTGCACTAGTCCTGTTAAATAACTTACATATATTTTGAGTAAAAAAATTCTTATACCGAGGCGGATTTGCTAGCAATATGTAGTTGTACTTTTAGGTGTATATTTTAATTTAATTTTCAGGCTATTCTTTTTCCCCTGGTAAAACCATAATTTCTCCAAATCCAAGTTGGTAGAATGCAAATTATTTTTTGTCAAAACAGTAGATTTTCTTTTGAAATAAAAAGTTTAACATAATAAAATAAAGTAATTAAATAACACACAGATACTAGTTAAATAAAAAAATATTACTTTATAGTTATTTTTGATATTACTATCAACAATTAAAATTGTAAGACCTCAGATTTTTAAAAAAATTAAATAATTGATTATTTATAAATTACTATATTATATTGAGATGTAATTTTTAAAAAAATTATTTTTAACAAAAATAATTAAATAGAATTTTGTAATTATTAAAGTTTAATTTAATTACTATTTATTTTATTAAATTTAAATTATTTATCAAAAACCATTTTGATGAGACAAAACTTAAATTTATTATTATTATTATTATTATTATTATTATTATTATTATTATTATTATTATTATTATTATTATTATTATTATTATTATTATCATCCTAGCTATTATTTAGTTTCCCTGAAAGCCATTAAGGGAAAAACGAAAAGAAAGAAAGCCAAGTGGCTTATATATATATATTGGGTGCATGTTATGCCTTGGTATAAAGTGTTTCTGTTGAATCACTTTTAGGAATTATACTGCCTTTTGTTATGACACTTTATATTATGAAATTTAAGGAACTTTATTATCTTGTTATGTGTCTGGTTTGCCATTTGCTTTTTTATATTTTATCTTTACACCACAGGTTATCCAAAAACTAAACTGCCATTGATAAATACTAGTTTCATATTACAATACTTTAGCTAGGGTACTGGAAACAACAAAACCAGCCCTACTTGTACATATATGAGATGTAAAGTAACACTCTTACTAAGATGACTAGCATCACAATAGTGAACATGAAGCACAATAACATTCTGTGTGCTCTAACTTCTGCTTCTAAACTACCTATTCTCCATACTAACTTAACCTTCCAATCTTCATAGTCAATGTCCTGTTCTCCTTCCATTTCTGGGACACCCCTGAAACCCTCTGCAACAGCTACATCTTCATTTTCTTCTACCCATTAAAAAAAATTGCAATAGTTCCCTTTCTGGAAAAATTGAACAACAGTGTAGAGCCCAGAGTAAGAGTAAAAGCCAACATCATGCTATGATTCATACAAAATTAAACTCACCCGATATCTTGCACAGGTATGGAACAACCGATCTGAGTTCTTTGATGTCCCTGATTTCTTAATCAAGGTTTTTAAACCGCAGAAACAAGTTTCCTCATGGTTTTGTCTTCTTCTTCGCATGGACGAGCTCGATGTATAACTACACTGTGAGGGCGATGGAAACCCACGACCGGCCCTCCACTTCCGCTTCCCATCATAGCGCCGAGACCAACTTCCTCCTGCAAGCACAACACCTGGGTCTGCGACAACGCTCAACCAAGCGAACCGTGTTCTTCGAAGGCTGGGAATTAGGGTTTTTTAATCTCACACTTGGGGACCAAATTGATGCAACACACTAAACATATCTGGTCAGCAATACACACACCATGCCAGGTGTGAGGGTGGGCAGCCAAGTCACATTTCACGTCATCAGTTTCTAACGGCGACGTCACTGACCTAACGGAAGGACGAACGTTGGTTTAAATTAAATTTTTCGGGGACTAATTTGATTAAAAAAAATATTTGGGGACGAAAATGAAGATCGGGTGATCTTCCAAGGACTAATTTGAGTATTAACCCATATATATATATAGTTAAACAGAAATGGGCTTGCTTCAAACCAGTCACAAGCATGTGATTGTATTGTTGTATACCATACCACAAAACCCAAAATAGGTTCTTCCAAAATAAAAATAAGAAACCCAAAATAGGTAAAATGTGGGTCTGTGCTCAATACAGACACAGAAGTCCAACCCTGAAAAGTTACGGATACAAAAGTTTTAAAAAAATATATAAGTGGATGATTCTGATTCCTTAGTGGCCAATACTCAATAAGTCAATAGTATTATACCAACTTTGGTACACAAATTAATTGACGCTAGATAAAAAATATGAAAAAGAATCATCTAAACTAAAGAGAATTATAAAATAAAAAGTAAGAGATTAATATGGTTGAATTTATCATTTTTATTATGCGTGAATTTTACTATATTATTTTAAAAGTGGTTAAATTTTTATTTTATTAATTTTTATTTTAAAAAATTCCAAAAAAATATAGATCCAACAAACCTAAAAAATACAAATACCAAAAAAATAAAATAAAAGTTAAAAGGGTGAATGTGTTTTTGTTGCGTTATGGTTTTGTACCAACATTGGTACATAAACAAATTGATGGTTAGATGAAAGAAATATTGATATAATAGCGCTTATTTAATTATATTAATCTTTTCAAATTTTGACCTAACTTTTTTTTTTTGGTATAACTTATTGACCCAAATTATTATGCAAATTTTTTTTTTCGGAATTATTATGCAATAAGCAAATTTACTTTTAAGTCTTTTTTTCTTTCTTTCTTTTATACATCACGGCCAATGACCTTTTTCTAACATAAATAAACTTTAATTGTAAAAAATTACTTGCACTTTAATTACAAAACAATAATTAAGTTGGGTTGGTCTAGTGGTTAGCTCACTAGTCCGCTTAAGCAAGTGTCGGGGGTTCGAATTTGTGCATGCAGCAATTCATTGGCCAGCGACAAACCTTTAAATGGAACTCAATATCGCGACGGATTAGTCTTTGACCTGAGAATACTGTGGAAAACCAAAAAAAATTACAAAACAATAAGGCACCAAAACAAAAAGTGAAGATCAAGATACCTCAAAAAACTTCCAACAAACACGTCCACTAATAGCAGGTGATTTCGGCAATCAAGTCTTCTCGCAGGAGACAACTAAAGAAAATCAACCCACATAAAAAAAAGTAGCAAGAATTGAGCACATGACTTCTTAGAGATCAGGTTCACCAAAAAAGATGCTAAGAGCATAATCTACAGGTATAACGATCCCATGGTTGTAACCATTGTCTTGGCCAATGCCAATCTTCACAAGACTCCCATCGGTTAAGGAAGCTTAGTCGATGTCCTCTTCAAAGTCGCATTCGACAAGCCTAGACTCTATGTAAGGATCTAAAAGCCTAGCCGGAAAACACTAATCTTGTTTAGAGAATTACTTATCCAACCTCTTGAATATATCAATTTCTACACGACATTTGAAAAGTCAATGAAGTTTCGAGACCATCAAGGCCGACCACATCATCATGAACACCACCACAACTTATAATAGCATCATTGGCAACGGAATTTCTATCAAAAGAGGACATTATCACTATTCATAAAGACTATATTGTGGGAAGGAAATGCTATAATGAAAGTCTTAACATAGGAGAAAAAAAAGCGATAAGTAAAGACAAACCAGAGTAGTGCCAACCTTGAGTTGAATTAAAAAAAAAACAAGTTATTACAACTCCCTAAGGCCAACTCTGACCTCTTTGTTAAGAGTATGTTTCACATATCTTTCCATCTTTTCAAGCAAAAAAGCAATGCTGCAAAGGAGAATGAAGTTAAAGCTCGAAAAGAGCAAGTTTGTCGAGGACCAAGCCAAACATGTTCTTGGTCAAGAAGCACAACTGCAAGTGGATAATGTGCGTTAACTACATGACCTTTAACAAAGCTTACTTTGATAACCTGTATTTTGTGCCAAATATAGTTGATTTGGTGAACTCTGCATCCTATGACCAATTTTTATAATTTATGGATGCATTACTTGAGATATAATCAAATTAAGATGAACAAAGGTTGATGAATAAAGTCAACTACTGCTAGAGCATTATGTCCTTCAGCCTGAAGAGCACAGAGGCAATCTATCAAATGTTTACGAATAAAATCTTTAAGTCGCACCTCAAAAAGCTCATAAAAGTTTCTTTTATTGACATGCTAGTAAAGACCTAAAAGAGAAAAATATCATATCATGCTTGTAACAAGTTTTTGCTACCATAAGAGAGCACAAGACTAAATCCCTCCATGTGTGTCTTTGCGGTCAATGCGAAAGTAAGTCCTTGGATTTTCAAAAACTAAATATTGCTATTTAATGATTTATTTTATTTATTTGAGAATAAATTTTTAAAATTTTTTTATATTAATTGAGTACTTTTTATTATTGATTTTAAAAGCTTTAATAATAAAAAAAGATTTTATATGTTTTAATTTAAATAATTAAAATTTTAATTTTATTTTATAATTTTAAAAGAAATTAATTTAATTATTTTTAATTATTTAATTAAAATATTTATTTAAAAATAAACTTGTAAGTTGATAATTAAATAATATTTTTATAAATATTAGTGTTGGAGTAAAATTAATTTTCAATTACTCTATTATCCTAATTTTATTAAAATTATTAAATTATCCAAAATCTCCAATTTCATACACAAAATTCTAATTTTGCCCTAAATTTAACCCTAACCTCACTGCCACTCATAACTCACCGCCCCCAAGCCCCATATACACACATACAGAAGAAACGAAGAAAGAAAGGGTAGAGAGAAGTGGGAAGAGCCGATTGGGAAAGAGGGAAGGGAGAGCATGGAAAGCAAAGGAAGGAAAGAAGGAGGGGACGTGCTGCTGCCGTCGTCCAGCTGCCTCGCCATGGCCGCCGTTCATGCACCGCCGTTATTGACAAGAGGAAAGAAAGAACTCGCGATGCAGGAAGAGAAGAGAAGTCACCGCCGCGCCATCTCGCCATTGGGATCGCAACCACCGTCGTCATCGAAGCCGTGCGTTCGTCCCTAGTTGTGCCGCCGCCGAAGTTTCCCTCACTGTCGTCGATGTCGATCTGAACAGAAGAGAAGAGGGAGAATGACGTGAGGGGAGAGAGAGAGAGATAGATAGAACGCATGCGGAGAGAGAGAGAGAGATAGAACGCATGCGGAGAGAAAGAATGCATCGCGGGGTGGTTTTCGCCGCCGTTTCTGCCGCCGCTGCTCTCGTCGCCATCACCATTGGTGGAGCTCGCCGCCGCTGGGGGTGAACTGGTATTGTATCCTTGCTGCCCAGTGTCACTGTTGCTTCGTTTCTATGTTTTCTTTTGTTATTGTTGTCAGAATTGAACCGGTAATCAAACCAGTCAGATTATTGGATCACTGATTATTGGTTTAACTGGTAGATTACTGGTTGAACCTGTTGATTCGGTTCTATGTAAACAAAAAATAAAAAATAATCAAAAATTTAAAATTAGAATTTAAAATATATATTTTCACTAACATTTTAAGAATATCTAACTATTCTAAAAAATATGGAACAGGAACAATAAATATTTTGTTTATTTTACTCTCATAAATATTTTATTTTGTTTTTATATTAAAATAATTATTATTTTCAAATTTTAATAATTTATTAATTAATTTATCTCTATTATACTATTATATACTACAAGTATTTATTGAAAATTAATATTAATAGATATTATATAATTATGAAAAATATCAGTAGGTTTATAATTATTGTTAAATAAAAATATAATTAATTTAAGAATGAGTGAGTTTTTAACTAAAATTAAAATAAATTAAATAGAAATAAACTATTTGATAAAAGATATCTATATGTATTATAATTTGTAAATATATTAACAAGCATGACAGCTTGGTGTTGGATGAATGACATCTCTCATTGAGGAGAGGGGTTTGAACCCCACCTCAAGCATTTTGAAAATAATTTTAAATTCTAAATGGTTCGGTTGGACCGATCTTTACCAAATTTAACTGATTTTTACCGGGTTTTCGGTTTAATATCTATGGTTACAGTAGGTACCCTTGTCCCTTACTGTTGCAAGGATACCGGATTTGGCGTCGCCGCTGCGAAATCAAAATTTTAAGGGTGTTGTCGCGTAATTGAGTCGCGAACGAGGTATGGGCATTTTTTTAAACTTCTTTTACTCTTAAAAATTGTTAAGTCAATAATAACAGGAGAAATGAATTTTACGATTACGTGAGTTTTATGGTTAAAATGAACTGTTTTGGATGGATGTGATTATTTATCTTATTGAATTATTGAGGATACTGATTATTCTTATTTGTTGATTTAGTTTTGTTGAGTTGGTTATTGTTGGACTTGTTTTTTAATTTTGGTTTCTGAATTATGTTAAAATGATTTCAGAAGATTAGAGTTGATTTCGGTTGATTTATCGTGAATGATTCTGAGAAGTGAATATGATTTGAGATATGAAAAAGCTTTGATTTTGTAAGTGGTTTAATTTTTAATTGGTTTGATTTTATAAATGTTTGATATTTAAAATAGTTTTGATTTATTGAAAATGATTCTGCTGTTAGAATTGGTTTGATTTATTGGAAACGATTTGAAAAGAGTTTGAGAAATAGTTTGGATGGGACCTGAGAAGGGTGGCAAAGTTCGAATTTTAGTAGAGGTGCTGCCGAAATTTTTATGAGGATTTTTGGAAGTTTTATTTTTGGTAGTTCTATTTTTGGTTAATTGAAATTTTAAGAATAGTTTTATTTAAAATTGATTTGACTAAAGAAAAGAGTATGGTTTGGGACTTTTGGTTGAATAAAAAATGATTATTTAAATTGCTTTTCAACAGAATGAATTTGGTTTGGTTAAGTACAAAGAGGATTATGTTTTTAGGTATTTTAATTGAATAGAAATGAATTTTATTGAATTAATATGAATGAGAGAATTATGATTTAAGAATTTTGATGAATTTAAAGAAATGAGATTGGTTGTCGTTCTCCTAAAATTTAGAGGTTTTGTTGTGGAATTTGATTAATTCAATCTTGACTTAAGGTAAATTAATCTGATTTAATAACTAATCTTTTGGGTTGAACTTGATTTGAGACCTTTGTTTTGGCAAAAATGAGTTTTATAAAAGAGAAATAGATTTGGATTGTGTTTAAAGAGAGATTTTGATATTTGAAATACTTGGATAGTACGCAAGGATTGTTGCTTAGTCCCACCTGCTCCAGGTCAAAATTTTTAAAAGATTGTGGTTTTGAATGTGATTTATGCGCCTGGCAAGGATCGAAGTGGTTTACCACCCATCAGGTGAGGATTGTGGTACTGTACCGCTCACCAGTTTTTAAGAGGACAATATCCGGGTTAGCTACCGAATGTGTCGGATTTTGGCAAAGTAACTGATACGTGAGCTCACGGCCAGTAGGATAGGCATACATCATGTTGTATTTGTGTGCTTTATTTGTGTGTGCTTAAGTGTTTTGGTTTACCTATCTGATAAATTCTGTTCAACTCGTAACTGTGATACTTGTTGTGACTATTTTTTATGTGTTTGCCTTGAATTTGTTCGTGTTTGTGATTGTTTCTATTTGAGATTGAGTTTCATTGGTGAATTGTTTTGAATTAGGCCAGAGGCCGAGGTAATTTGATTTGGGCCAGAGGCCGAGATTTGATTATATATTGGGCCGGAGGTCGTGATTGGCTATGTTTGGGCCAGAGGTCATGATTGATTGAATTAGTGGTAAGTTTTGTTAAAATGTTATTTTGCGTGAAATTTTTGTAAGAAAAATATGAATTTTAGATTGAATAATAAACTGATAATCACTGCGTTTTAAAAGTTTATTTCAAATATCTTCTTACGACAATTCTTTAAAAATCCCTTACTGAGAATCCTTTCGAGGACGATGTTCTCACTTCTCTACAGACTTCCTCTTTTCAGGACAGACAATAAAGCTGATGAAGTTTTTTTTATAAGTCTTCAACTGTACTGTTTCTGTTTATATATATATATATATATATATATATATATATATTCGTCATAGTTTTCTCTCGCCTTTGTCATTATAATTTTGTAAGAGGGATAGGGGATGTATGAATATGTATGTATCTAACATTTGTAAGTTACTTGTATAAGAAGTTTTGTGTATATGTATATGCATATCTGTTATCAAATAAAAAAATTTTTTTGATTTCTCAAAGAAATAGCGATCCGATATTCGAGTTAAAGCTTCATATTTTATTGTTAATAAGTATAGAAGTCGTTGTAATACCCTAGCTATCAGAGTGGCGCAGGCGAAAGCGTGACATTCTGATAGTGATGGTGTTACACAAAAATACCTCAATTTCATCCTTACACAGCAGGGGTCGAGATAAAACCAAAAAAATGCCAAGACATGACCAACATAAAGAGTCTAACTTCTATAATAGATGTGCAAAGATACCACAGGAGACTAACAAAATTATCTTGGTTTCTTGATGTCAAAGTCGTTACCTTTCTTTTCGTTGTTGAAAAAGGAAAAAAACTTCCTTTAAGACACTAGAATGCAAGCAAACTTTTCAACAGCTTAAGGCCCAATCACTGATTTTGGAAAAAACTATTACCGACAAATAACTCATTCTTCATTTATCAATTGTAAACAAAATTCTGACACACACTTTGAGACTGGGAAGGTCAAAAACTGAGTTCCACTATCAGAAGATCAAGAAGTTTGTATACATCTTGGTCTTCACCTTCAAAAGACTTAAGTCATACTTTCAAACACATTCCACTAAGTTAGGACCTTCTAACCGATGAGACAAATTCTTCAAAAAACAAATATCATAGGTTGCATGCTTTAATAGGTAGTAGAGTTATATGAGTTGGATCTCCAATTCGAACCTCAGATGACCATCAAAGCCCATATTTTATATTATTTTTTTGCAAAATCCACAGAAAACATGGATTCTACAAGAAGAAAAACATGGAGTATCCTCGTGGATAGATCTTCCAATAAACTCAGAAGTAGAGCAATAGTACTTACTTCAAAATTTTCTCTCATTTGGAGAGACCTCTCTCTCGTCTTAGGAGAGTCAACTGTAGGAACGTCTGGTTCTAGTCCTTTAAGAGGAGTTTCTCCTTTAGGGAGCTTCACCAATACTCACCAACGGTGAATAACATACTTCTGCACAGAGTAAAAACAATGTCATATATGGAAGTAAGAGGAGTTAGAACTACGGAGACTATAGAAGGCAAAACAATCAGAACAGAAAAGCATGTACAACATGGCTTCAAGGAAGATTGTCTGAATCTCATTAGAAAATTCATAACTGAGAAAGAGATGAATTTGAAAGCTTGCAGGAATGCTATTTTGGGGATATGGGGCAATTCTGTGGGACTAGCTATCTCAGAAATTGGAAGAAATATGCTCCTGTTCAGTTTCAAAGACAAGAAAAAAGGCAAGCAAGTGCTTAACGGTGGGCCGTGGAGTATTAAAGGGTATTTGCTGAACCTACAAGAATGGATGAAGGGCCAGTCAGTATTTGAAGTCAAGCACAATTTTATGGATTTTTGGGTACAGATTCATGGGGTGCCTTTAGAGTTACTGGAAAGGGATACAACAAAAGTCATAGGAGACATGATGGGATTAGTTTCAGAGGTGGATGATCTATGGAGAGATACTAAACTGATAAGAACCTTCTTAAGAGTTAAGGTAGCTCTGGATGTTACTGAACCCCTCCCCACAGGATTTTATCTTGAAAGAGACGATCTGCCGAATGCTTGGATCCACTTTAAATATGAAAGGTTACAAGACCATTACTGTCTGAACTGTGCAAGATTGGGGCATGGAGCTAAGGAATGCAAGATTCATAAAGTTATGGCAAGCTGGGATTCAAGTAAACCAAGGTTCACCAAAGGATTGGGGGTGCCTCAAGCTAAAGCTTTGGAAAATCAAGAAAGAAGAAGGTTCACGGATGGTTGGAAAGAGGGGCACGAGGAAGATGAGGAGGCGCGTGGCAAGAGCGTGAGGGGGAGATAGAGTTTGGAAAAACCGAAATCAGAAAGAAGTGGGGTTGGTAGTACGGAGGGCATGGGGAGTGGAGGTGTTAGTAAGGGGATGCAGGAGGCAGGAGTATTAGGTGAGAATAAGGCTGTTGTAGAAAAAGAATGGTGTAACAGAATCCCTGAAAATCAGAAATGGAAGGATTTCGGGGCCGATAGAGATGGGACAGCTGCAGAAACACAGAATTATATTTTAAATGGTTTAGGGATAAGAGAAGAAAACAAAAAGGAGGAGCCTAGTGGATCAAAGAAGGAGGTATGGGGTTATAAAAAAGCCCAATGTGAAAGCCCAAATGAGGTGTTTATAGGAGATGCTACCAATCAGGGTAGCAATGGGCTTTACTAGTAAAAGACATTAATGGGTCCAATATGTTTTGAAAATAACAAAGCTGGGAGAATAGAAGAAAAGGAAACAGATCATCCAGTTTTAAAGAATGTCACTTTAGGGGTGGCCTTAAAAAAATATACGGATATTATTATAGCTATGAATGAAGACACATCAAGGGAACAAGGGAAGCCTGCTAAGGAGAAAGATACTCTGTATACAGAGCAGTGGGGGACCAAGACATATAGCAGGCAAGAGGAGAAGGCAAAAAAGGAGAAGAATACACATGTCCTGAAATCGGTGGAAGGATAACAATATTTTGTGGAGCTGGCTAGTGATGAAGATGCAGAGGAGAATATGGAAGAGCAGGAACAAAAGGAGTCAACAAAATGGGAGATAGAATTAGTAAGATGTATGGAGATGGGATTGAACCTGAAAAGAAAAAGAGAAGACAAGAAGATGCTCCAGATTACTAATGTTGAATGGGATAAGGTGCTAGCAGAGAGCGAGAAGCAAGTTACTAAAAGGATGAAGACCGGGAAGGGAGGAGAAAACAAGCTGGTAAACACTAGAAATTTAGGAGGAGAACCTATGGCATGGGACAATACTATGGCTGAGGAGGCGGGCCGAATCATGCCCCACCCTCAGCCATGAGTATTCTAAGTTGGAATTGTCGAGGACTTATGGCCGCCTCGACAATTTCTGAACTTATTAATCTGTGTAAGCGGATTAAACCGGCCATAGTGTTCCTGATGGAAACTAGAGCTAATGTAGTGAAGATTAATAGGATTAAGAAAAAGCTTCATTTTGATAAGTTTTTTTGTGTTGATCCCCGGGGATTGTCCGGAGGGCTATGTTTATTATGGAAATCTAATATAAATATGAATGTTTATTCGTGGTGTGATAACATTATTAAATCTGACATTGACTTAGGAAATAGAAAATGCTGGAAAGGGTGTTTTGTTTATGGTAACCCGGTGTTTAAGCAAAGAAGGAAGCTATGGGAGAAGCTCTCTGTAAGTAATAACTGTCTGAATGGGCCTCAGGTGTATATTGGAGATTTTAACGATATTTTAACACAAGAGGAAAAGGTAGGTGATGAGCGGATAATTTATACGCTTTTTGGCATTGTTTTTAGGTAGTTTTTAGTAAGTTTAAGCTACTTTTAGGGATGTTTTCATTAGTTTTTATGTTAAATTCACATTTCTGGACTTTACTATGAGTTTGTGTGTTTTTCTGTGATTTCAGGTAAATTCTGACTGAAATTGAGGGATTTGAGCAAAACTCTGAAAAAGGCTGACAAAAAGACTGCTGATGCTGTTGGAATCTGACCTCCCTGCACTCGAAATAGATTTTCTGGAGCTACAGAACTCCAATTGGCACGCTCTCAACGCCGTTGGAAAGTAGACATCCAGGGCTTTCCAGCAATATATAATAGTCCATACTTTATTCGGAAATTGATGACGTAACTTGGCGTTGAACGCCAAGTACATGCTGCTGTCTGGAGTTAAACGCCAGAAAAACGTCATGATCCGGAGTTGAACGCCCAAAACACGTCATAACTCGGAGTTCAACTCCAAGAGAAGCCTCAGCTCGTGGATAGATCAAGCTCAGTCCAAACATACACCAAGTGGGCCCCGGAAGTGGATTTATGCATCAATTACTTACTCATGTAAACCCTAGGAGCTAGTTTATTATAAATAGAACTTTTTACTATCATAATCTCATCCTGGATTGTATTTTGAATCCTGTGATCACGTTTTGGGGGCTGGCCATTCGGCCATGCCTGAACCTTTTACTTATGTATTTTCAACGGTGGAGTTTCTGCACACCATAGATTAAGGGTGTGGAGCTCTGCTGTACCTCAAGTATTAATGCAATTCTATTTTCTTTTATTCAATTCTATCTTATTCTTATTCCAAGATATTCATTTGCACCCAAGAACATGATGAATGTGATGATTATGTGACGCTCATCATCATTCTCACCTATGAACGCGCGTGATTGACAACCACTTTCGTTCTACATGCAACCGAGCTTGAATGTGTATCTCTTAGATTCCCCAACAGAATCTTCGTGGTATAAGCTAGATAGATGGCGGCATTTATGAGGATCCGGAAAGTCTCACCTTGTCTGTGGTATTCCGAGTAGGATCCTGGGAATCCGGAAAGTCTAACCTTGTCTGTGGTATTCCGAGTAGGATTCCGGTAATGAATGACTGTGACGTGCTTCAGACTCGCAAGTGCTGGGCGTTAGTGACAGATGCAAAAGAATCAAGGGATTCTATTCCAGTAGGCGCGGGAACCAACCAGTGATTCGCCGTGTTGTGACAGAGCGCGTGAGCGTAGTTTTCACTGCGAGGATGGGATGTAGCCTTCGGCCAGGTGATGCCTCCAGACGATTAGCCATGCGAGTGACAGCCGCAGAGGACCATTTTCCCGTGAGGATAGAAAGTAGCCATCGTCGAACGGTGAACCCCTATACACAGCTTGCCATGGAAAGGAGTAAGAAGGATTGAGTTGAAGCAATAGGAAAGTAGGCGTTCTTGAGTCATACAGTATCTCCATTCGCTTATCTGAAATTCCCACCAATGAATCTGCATAAGTATTTCTATCCCTTTTTATTTTCTATTTATTCCATTAATCAAATTTAAACTAATAATCCAATTATCCTTGAATCCGCCTGACTGAGATTTACAAGGTGACCATAGCTTGCTTCATACCAACAATCTCTGTGGGATCGACCCTTACTCGCGTAAGGTTTATTACTTGGACGACCCAGTACACTTGCTGGTTAGTTGAACGGAGTTGTGTTCACTCGTGCCAAATTCAAATTCCATAATTTTACAATGAGTACAACTTAAAGAATATGGATCACAATTTCGTCCACCAGTAGGGCTTAATCCTAAACCAAAAATACAGATGGAGGTGTTCAGGGGATTCATAGATGCAAATAAACTCATGGACCTCGATTTGAAAGGCGGAAAATTTACGTGGTTCAGCAATCCTAGGAATGGGTTCATTACAAAAGAGAAATTAGACAGAGTACTAGTAAATTGGGAATGGAGAGAAGTGTTTTCAAATGCAGTTCTTACAGCTATTCCAACAGTAAGATCAGACCATAGTCTTCTAGTAGTGAATATGGAGCCAAAATCTAGAGGCAAAAGGGAGTTTAAGTTTGAAGTTTTTTGGACGGACCACGAGGAGTGTTTGGATCTTATAAAAAGAAGCTGAGATATAGAAGTAAATGAGTGTAGATCTTGGGATAGGTTTATAAAAAAGAGAAATAAGTGCAAAGAAGAGTTGAGCAGATGGAGTAAAAGGAAATTTAAGAGAGCTGATAAGGAGATTAAAAAGCTTTAAGAAAGAATGCATTTTTTACAAAGTTCTAACATGACGGATCGAGAACAACAGGAAATTAATCAGATTAAAGTGAAAATTTCACATTTATGGGAGCAAGAAGAAAAATTTTGGCGACAAAGGTCTAGATTAAAGTGGCTTAAGTGGGGCGATAAAAATACAAAATTTTTCCACGCCACAACATTATAAAGACGAGACAGGAACATAATTGTGAAATTAAAGGATTCAGATGGAAGATGGATTCAAGGAGAAAAAGAGATTCTTAAACTTATAGAAAACTACTTCAGGGATCTCTTTACTTCATCAGGAGTAGAAATTTGGAGAATTGTATCAAAGAAGTACCTAGAAAAATTACTCAGGATACAAATATAAAACTTACTGAAGCGGTAAGTGAAAAGGAAATAAAGGAGGCAGTTTTTTAGCATGGGGGGTTTAAAAGTGCCAGGCCTAGATGGACTAAATGGGATGTTTTATCAGAAACACTGGGATATTTTGAAAGAGGATGTCTATGCGGTGGTGAAGGATTTTTTGAAACAGGTATTTTACCACAAGAAATCAGTCAGACTACAGTGGTTCTTATTCCAAAAGTCAATCAGCCAGAGAATTTGAACCAATTAAGACCCATCAATTATTGCAATTTTATTTATAAGATCATATCGAAAATCTTAGTGCAGAGAATGAAGGAAGTGTTAGAGGATTTAATTTCACCTATTCAAAGTGCTTTTGTTGGAGGAAGGCTCATTCAGGATAATATTATCATAGTCCAAGAAGCTTTCAATAAACTTGTTAAAAAAAGTAGAGAAGGATCTATGGGTCTTGCTATTAAATTAGATATGAATAAAGCTTATGATAGGATGGAGTGTGACTTTTTGGAAAAGCTTCTGGAAGCTTTTGGCTTTTGTGAAAAATGGGTGAAG